>NC_090186.1:4041397-4341397 GCF_024679245.1 Pseudorasbora parva | reverse complement strand
AAAAGCTTGTTAAAAGGGGAGTTGTCGACTGTGAAACGGTGGGATGGTATTGTGTGGAAAGAGGGAATGTTTGCATAAATAGGGGAGTGTCAGTAGGTGCATTAAGATTAGCGATACCAACAGCAGCAGTTACAGCGGTTCTGAGACATGTTCTTTGTGCACGTTGGCATAGTTTAGGCTACCACAGTGAGATTAAATGAAGGATGAGTACAGCGAATGAGAGAGCTATGAGTGGTGTGCAGCAGAGATCGCAAATCATTCAGCTCTTCAAACCAGCATAATTCAGTGAGAAATGAAAATAAATGTTATTCTGCATGACGAAATATTTTGCAAAGGTGATAAAACTATATTTGTCCAAATATGCATGCTGTTTGGCAAGATGAACACCGCGCCAACGTGATAAGAGAACGTAACCCACCCAACATGCGATGCGACCTACAGTCTATGGATGCGACAGAGATGTGTAATTCTAGATCGGGGTAAAAGCGAAGGGGTTTGATCACTAAAGCACAGAGCGACGCGCGCTGGGTTGCCGTGACGATCCGCGCGGTCACTTGGCAGTTAAATCTATATCTGTCCAAATATGCACACTGTTTCATTAAGAGCCCGAACACATGCGGTTTAGTGCATGGCTGTGACCACAAATAAAACGGAGAGGACGTGGCTTTTGTTCATTAGCCTACAGATTACAGATTGGTTATTTTGCACTCCTGACATAAATTAGATAGTTAACGCTTGCAGGTTCGGCATGCGATTGCTCAAGATAATTTTACTTTAGCGAGCCTTTGTAGCAAAGGCTTCCACAGACGGCGCCGGTTACAGCTCGCTCGCGCCCTTACATTACTTTGTTTGAGCATAACGCCTAGCTTACCTCCTTGACTTTTCCGCACGCTGCTTCCAAAACTTCCCCACCATATTTCTACAATAATGACGGAAGACGAGCCTGACAGAAGTGACTGTCTCATGCATATTAACTAAATTATCTTGTATGCATACTACAGCGCAGGGATTGGACTGAATGAGCTTTATGTCATGAATATATATCGAGAATCGCTCGGAGCGGTCGACGTCAGCATGTGCCCAGCAGCCCATACTTAGGCCGAAAAGCCCGCGCTGACGTCAGCATTTGTGACGTTGCTCCGACTAAGCTTTTCAAACTGGAAGACAGAAATCGCTCTGAAAAATGCAAAAATAACTATTTTCACATATGAATACCATTAATGAGTACCCTTAGTGTTTTCAATGATGTGCAGCCTATACATATCTGTTTACATCTCAAAAAAAGTGTTTTGGGGTTTCATGACCCTTTAATGACACTGGGATATTGCATTTATATGACTGTATATGGTGGTGGGAGGGGGGTAGCAGGGTCGGGGGAGGGGCAAAAAGGGTTAAAAAAAGAGGGGTCATCCCTTCAGACCCATTTGAGTAAATCTGGCATACAACATGACACAGACAAAATTCTTTTTTCCACTATTTTCTGTAATTTAGTGGAAATAGCCCAAACTGACTGCAGGTGCCTAGAGCACACAGGGCCTGAGTTACACACTTTCAAAAATGAATTTATGGAGAGAAAAAAAATCAAAAAACGCCAACTTTTTTTGGGGGGGGGGGGGGTTATTACAGCTTAGACAAAATGTACTTACATGTTAATCACTTTTAGCAGTTTTTTTATGTAACTTCAAAGGGTTTCCTGTAAAATGACACCAAAATTTGGAACCTAGACCAGTGTATGTGTGAATGGGAAGCTTTTCAATTTGGGTAGGCCAAATCCAGAAAATGGCCCTGAGTGAAAGAGGTTAGGTGGTAAAACATGGTACTCTGTGCGGTAAATAAAAAACACCAGATTTAACCGATTTAACCGGAAATTGAGGGTAACGTGGGCATGATGTCATTGATAACATGGTTAACATGCTTATTTCTGTGTCTCAAACAGGTAAACCTATCAAACGCTTTTGCATGGTCTTTGGTGTTATGCTTTTTTATATAATATGTTTAAAATTCTGTGAGTATTATTAAAGGCCTGCCTACCAAGAACTAATCCATTCTGATCATGCAGGATAATGTTTAGTATATGAATTTGAATCCTTTTAGCCAAAGCTTTACAGAGTATTTTTGTAACGCAAGAAATCAATGAAATAGGCTGATATGATTATCTTTTGGGGATTTGCCTGGTTTTAGACCTTTTGGGGTATAAGGTTTGTCCATTATTTAGCAAAACAGAGTTTATAGCTTTGTTTGTTTGCATTTTTTATTCTCCATGCCAATAGTTTTCTGGGTTTCTTCTCACCTTGGTCGTAGTATGATTGCTTTAGCCACATCACTTTTGTAGCGTTTCTACTACTCCGCTCAGTGTATTGCACTTTTAATGAAGTTTTTTTGTTTCTCTGTATGTTTATGTAAAATAAACAAACTTTTATTGTAAACAAACTTGTAATGAGAAGCACAAATCTATTGTCGAAACAAAATAGAACATTGAATCGGGTGTTAAGATTGTGTGTAAAGATCCTTAATCTAGACAGAGAAACACAAACAGATATTTGTCTGAAAACAATATTTATCATCAGCGTTCTGTCAGCTATGACATTTAAATCTAGAATATTTTGTGTATGGGCCCATACAGTAGCCTGAAATCCATATTTCCATGTGATATGACAGTTTTTATTATTAAATATCAAAAATCTAAAAGACATGCACCTGACACATAGATGAACACTTTACAGGTTCTACACTCTAAATAATGCTGGGTTATTTTTTAACCCAAAATGCTGGGTTAAGACTGTTGGGTAATTTTTGTTGGTTTATTTGATCACATTTTAAACACCATTGGGTAGTTTCAAATTTCCAGTCGTTGGGTTAAACCTGCTGGGTCGCAATGCTTGGTTGATTCTACCCAGCGCTTGGTTGTTTCACGTGCTTCCCGCCTTGATTCGTTTAAATTCGCTCCCAAACTGTCATTTTGAAAGGACAATGCAAAAGGCAAAGCCACTGGTTGCAGATGTTTTAAGATAAGTTCATATATTTTCAATAATAATAATTTTAATTAGCATAATTATAGTTTTTTTTCTTCTTCGCAGCAACAATTCTTAAGCTTACATGACGTTAAGACGACAAAAGTTTTACCTCAGAATAAGATGCAATGTACTGGCTCGTGGTAGTTTGTGATTACACAGAACCATGATCCCCTTACGAAAATTAAACATGGTTGTATGTAGGGATGTCACAAGTACCGGTATTTCGGTACCAAGTACATACTGAAATGTTAAAAATGTGACGATAGTATCTGTATAGCATCGACTCACAAGTAGACTATATTCGGTCCCGCAGCTGCGTTCAGTCGCGTCACGCAGGGCTCCAGACTGTAGCCGAATATATACGAGTGTCTGTGTATATTAAATACTATTTAAATATTAACGTTACTCTTCCATGTCTTGCGTTTCTGTGTGAATGACGGGGGCACATGTCATATCATGAACACAGACTCAAAAGTCACGGCAACCCGTCAAAATAAAAGTTCAATTTAAACGTGAATAAATTGACAGAATATATTAGGCTTGTAGTTGTAATTTTTGCCAATTTTAACACATTTGTGTATTGTACAATTTGTCAAGCAATAAAAATTATTCTTTTAACAGTCTAAACATGCATTCTTCATTTGTTCTTTCATGATTGTCTAGTTTTACAGTAGGCTGATGCACAGGAGATTTTTTTTAAACAACCCAGCAAGAATAACACAGAATAGCAAATCCATTAATGGTAAAAAATTGACTACATTTTGGGTTTTCTCAACAGCCCAGCCTGCTGGATTAAAATGCCACTGGGTTAATTTAACCCAGCATGTGTTCTGTCCAATATTTACCCAGCGCTGGTTTGCCCTACAAATCTGTGCAAAACTTTCGAACTACATTTACATGCATTTAGGAGACACTTTTATCCAAAGTGACTTACAACTGAGGAGTACAGGAAGCGATCCGAATAGGTGAAGACATGCAAAAAGTGCCTTAAATACAAAGTTTTGGACATTACTCAGAGTAGCATAAGCTAGAATAGGGAGGGAATAGAGAAAAATAGAGAAACAAGATTTATATATTTTTTTATGATAAGATTAAGTGCTCACGAAAGAGATGAGTTTATACCTGTCTTTTGAATGTTGTCAGTGATTCTGCCATCCAGATGCAAGATCATTCCACCAGCTGGGAACAGTAAATGAAAATGTTCTGGAAAGGGATTTCATGTCTTTCTGTGATGGCACCACGAGCTGAGCAAAGGCTTCCGGTGGGAGTGTAGAGGGAGTCGAGCTTCTAGCTGAGCTTGTGACGGATCTATAAGCAAGAGTCAGAGCTTTAAACTTGATGAGAGCAGCAACTGTTAACCAGTGCAAAGAAATTAAGAGAGATGTGACATGGGTCCTTTTGGGCTGAATAAGTTTGTGTTTAAATTGCTGTCAGATGGGGGCAGGTGAACAAGGCAAAATTAGGTGAAAAAGGCAAATTATATTATCTATATTATCTATAATGCAAGATCATCATCAAGACTTTCAGGCATTAACAATGAATATATAGTCTATCAATACATATGTACAGTTTATCTTTATACTGTATATACTGCATAAGCATTGATTTATAAAAACAAACTTGACGGGAAAATTTGCCACTGTATCATCTTTAAAAGAGGCTTTCTTCTGGGACGCAGTGTATGGCGTATGGTCTGAGCAATGACAGGCTCACCCCTCAATCCCTTTCAACCCACTCAAACATCTGTTTTTTGCAAAACCAACCTCTGGATATGATGTTGACCATGTGCACGAACTTCTTGGGTCGACCATGGAGAGATCTGTTCTGAGAAGCTGTCCTGTTAAAGCGCTGTATGGTCTTGTCCACCGTGCTGACGCTCAGCCAGTTTCAGGGTGTTGGCAATCTTCTTATAGCCTCGGCCATCTTTATGTAAAGTGAGGAAAATAAGTATTTGAACACCATGCTATTTTGCAAGTTTTCCCACTTGAAAATCATGGAAGGGTCTGAAATTGTCATCGTAGCTGCATGTCCACTGTGAGAGACATAATCTAAATTTTTAAAAGAAATCCAGAAATCACAATGTATGATTTTTTAAAACTATTTATTTGTATTATACAGCTGCAAATAAATATTTGAACACTTGAGAAAATCAATGTTAATATTTGGTACAGCAGCCTTTGTTTGCAATTACAGAGGTCAAACGTTTCCGGTTTGCACACACTGCAGGAGGGATTTTGGCCCACTCTTCCACACAGATCTTCTCTAGATCAGTCAGGTTTCTGGTCTGTCGCTGAGAAACACGGAGTTTGAGCTCCCTCCAAAGATTCTCTATTGGGTTTAGGTCTGGTGACTGGCTAGGCCATGCCACAACCTTGATATGCTTCTTACAGAGCCACGCCTTGGTTATCCTGGCTGTGTGCTTCGGGTCATTGTCATGTTGGAAGACCCAGCCTTGACCCATCTTCAATGCTCTAACTGAGGGAAGGAGGTTATTCCCCAAAATCTCGCAATACATGGCCCCGGTCATCCTCTCCTTAATACATTGCAGTTGCCCTGTCCCATATGCAGAAAAACACCCCCAAAGCATGATGCTACCACCTCCATGCTTCACAGTAGGGATGGTGTTCTTGGGATGGTACTCATCATTCTTCTTCCTCCAAACACGTTTAGTGGAATTATGACCAAAAAGTTATTTTTTGGCCTCATCTGACCACATTACTTTCTCCCATGACTCCTCTGGATCATCCAAATGGTCATTGGCAAACTTAAGACGAGTCTGGACATGTGCTGGTTTAAGCAGGGGAACCTTTCGTGCCATGCATGATTTAAAACCATGACGTCTTAGTGTTTACCAACAGAAACCTTGGAAATGGTGGTCCCAGCTCTTTTCAGGTCATTGACCTACTCCTCCTTTGTAGTTCTGGGCTGATTTCTCACCTTTTTTAGGATCATTGAGACCCCACAAGGTGAGATCTTGCATGGAGCCCCAGTCCGAGAGAGATTGACAGTCATGTTTAACTTCTTCCATTTTCTAATGATTGCTCCAACAGTGGGCCTTTTTTCACCAAGCTGCTTGGCAATTTTCCCGTAGCCCTTTCCAGCCTTGTGGAGGTGTACAATTTTGTCTCCAGCTCTTTGGTCTTGGCCATGTTAGTAGTTGGATTCTTACTGATTGTATGGGATGGACAGGTGTCTTTATGCAGCTAACGACCTCAAACAGGTGCATCTAATTTAGGATAATAAATGGAGTGGAGGTGGACATTTTAAAGGCAGACTAACAGGTCTTTCAGGGTCAGAATTCTAGCAGATAGACAGGTGTTCAAATACTTATTTGCAGCTGTATCATACAAATAAATAGTTAAAAAATCATATATTGTGATTTCTGATTTTTTTTAAATTGTCTCTCACAGTGGACATGCACCTACGATGACAATTTCAGACTCCTCCATGATTTCCAAGTGGGAGAACTTGCAAAAGAGCAGGGCTATGTAAGAGATGCGAGCACAACAGTCTAACGGTCTAGGGTGATATTTACACTAAAAAACTGTATAAAAGTAAGGAAAAGCTTATGAGTATTCCTCATACCTTCTCCATTTCTTTGGCTGTGTCTCCTCGGGCTCCTACACTCTTTCATAATTCCAGCCCAAAACATGACTCCACCATTTCCTTGTTGATGTCGCAGCCTTGTTGGGACATGGTGGCCATCAACCAACCATCCACTACTCCATCCATCTGGTCCATCCAGGGTTGCACGACACTCATCAGTAAACAAGACTGTTTGAAAATTAGTCTTCATGTATGTCTAGGCCCACTGCAACCATTTCTGCTTGTGAGCATTGGTTAGGGGTGGCCGAATAGTAGGTTTACGCACAACTGCAAGCCTCTGGAGGATCCTACACCTTGAGGTTCGCGGGACTCCAGAGGCACCAGCAGCTTCAGATACCTGTTTGCTGCTTTGTAATGGAATTTTAGCAGCTGTTCTCTTAATTCAATGAATTTGTCTGGCAGAAACCTTCCTCATTCTGCCTTTATCTGCACGAACCAGTGTGTGCTCTGAATCAGCCACAAATCTCTTCACAGTACGATGATCACGCTTAAGTTTTCGTGAAATATCTATTGTTTTTCTACCTTGTCCAAGGCATTGCACTATTTGACTCTTTTCAGCTGCAGAAAGATCCTTTTTCTTTCCCACATTGCTTGAAACCTGTGGCCTGCTTAATAATGTGGAACATCCTTCTTAAGTTTTCCTTTAATTGGGCTCATCTGGCAAACTAATTATCAGAGATGTCTAAGATTAATTTCAGTGGTCCGAAGAGCCCTGAGACACAATACCATCCATGAGTTTAATTGAATTATAATTTTTTTGAATGTTTATCACACTTACATCCAATTTGCATAATAATTTGGAACGCGGTTGTGGCAAGCAGCGGGGCGAGGGACCGCGAGAGCAGGCCAGTGACGAGTGTTAATGAGTGCCAGCTGCATGACACACTGGTCTCGTCTCGCGGCCATTATGATTTGTACATGAATTCCAGGTTCACACTCAGCTAGATCAAAGAATCCCCATATAATATGCTGAAATTTATAGTATTTTTGAAAAATGTTCATATAAATCTGTATTGGCCTGTCTTCGTTTTTCCAACAGCTTGATAATAGCCTTGCTTTGCATAAATGTATAGCGCACAAGACAATAATGTAGTATGCAAATCCAAATGTTTATTGTATATAAACATACAGAGAAACAAACTTCATTAATAGTGCAATATAATGAGTGCAATACAAAAATACTCTGTAAAGCTTTGGTTAAAAGTTCAGGCGTCATCAAGCTACGGCTTTGTTTTGAATAAGTAACAACAAATTACATATTGTGGCTTTGAAAAGATTAAATATTATTGTAATTCTTTCTATAAGTGATCTGAAATAATCTCATTCATGAAGACAATTTCAGTTGTGAAGAAAATGTATTTCTTCACAACTGAAATGTATTTCTTCACAACTTCATTTGAGTGCACAGGAAAGAACTTCACGTTCCTAGACTGGGCCTCTGAATCTGCCAAGAAAGATGATGCTGTTAGTGGGGTTGTGTCTGATAAAGAACATGAAGGGGTGATCAGCCCTGAAAATCTGGGTTTCTGGAACCAGGGCACTGCCCTCCAAATAGACTGCAGTTGCTGCTGTCGCCTCAGTGCCTTCCTCATTCACGTTCACAAAGGCCTTGTGAATCATCTCTGAAATGAAGAGGCCGTCCTGACTGCTCATGCCAGTCAGATTAGCCTTTGATTCCTCGAACACAGAGCTCATACCCATCCTTTGCAGTGTTGCTGATAGGGAGCTCTCAAACTCCACCTTGAACTTTGGCAAATAGATTTTGACATCTATCCGCGTGGACATTTTATCTGATTTGGTCCAGTCAAGCAGCTTGTCAAGGGTCAACTCACTCTCCAGCTGTCAAACACACACACACACACACACACACACACACACACACACACACACACACACACACACACACACACACACACACACACACACACAGAAAAATAACATTGGCTACAAACTATATTATTTTTTTGAAAAGTGATTATGGCACTTTTGCTGACCTTCAGAAGAGGATCAGAGCCGTCCTGAGTTTCGTTTGGAAGAAGGATCAACATGCTGAGCTCATAATTTTTATATGGCAACTCCAGCACCTGCAGATCATGCTCTGGGATGCTTCTGATGGGGAACGTTTGCTCTTGGTACATCATTTCTACAGGCCGGCTCTCATTCTGATGGAAGACAAATTTTATTGGATGAAGAAATGCACAGTATATACAAAAGTAACTTTTACAGAGTATCTATTTACATCATGTGCAAATAACCCGCCTGATTGGCAAATGCTATTTACTCACTGGACGGATGATGCGACAGATGATGTGATTTGGCATATGGCTTTCTGATATTTAGAAATGTAACCTTCATGTTGGCCTTTTTTACAGCCGCCCCATATGTATAATCATAAAAAGGCCTTTAACCTATACCATTCAAAATAGCTTTAATCTGGTATGGCATGCAATCTGATTAGCTGTGCGACTGTGCGTGTGTAAAACCTGTCCCCCACCTTAACTTGAGCTGATCTTACTCTGCTGTCTACTCCAGGGAATACATTTAACACCTGGGGTCAACGATCAGGACGATAGTGCCAACCTGGAGGTCAGGTTTTTCATATTGCGATTTCTGGCGCGTTTGCAGGGTGGGAAGGTAGAACCTGATGAAGCGCATCCAGAATTGGTCCGCAAGAACTTGGCTATGGCACCACCTGCGCCAAATGATAAGTTCATATTCCAGGTATGTCACAGGAGGAAGTGAAGAATCTGGTCACCCCATCAGAAGGGAGTTTGGTGTGATGGGGTCAAGATCAGAAATGTTAGATGAAGTGTAGCCTAGTGGCTTGGAATTTAAGATCCCTTCAATCTCCACCAACACAGGGTACAGTACTTCGAAGGTGACAGACTGGGCACCTAGTGTGTCCGCAAGGCCTGTTTTACGGAATGAATATCTCTTTCCCAGCTCACACCAAAATGTGGAGAATTAGGAGGATTGAAGTGGAATTGTATTTGCTCTTGCAGTACTGGGACAATGGCTTCATATGCTTCTGTCAGTTCTCTCTGCCCTACTTTGAAATTGGTCTCTTGATCTGATAACAGCTTGCTTGCTTTGTTCAGAAACAAATCGTCTGAGAGCCATGAGGAATGAATCAGAGTTGAGACTGTGAAGGACGTCGATGTAAACTGCCCGAGTCATTAGACATTTGAACAGGATGCCCCATTTCATCTCATTTCTGTGACTTACTTTAACAGTATATGGACCGAAGCAATCCATTCCTGTTGAGTAGAAGGCAGGCTTGAATAAACGTAATCTAGCTGGAGGGAGGTCTATGTTTTTTGGTACCTCAGGGTTTCTTCTCCACTTCTCACTGTCAACACAAGCACTGTGACACCGTTTGATGGCCTCTCTACCTCGGAGAATCCAATATTTATGCCAAAGCTCGGCAAAGACTCTTTTAGGGCCTGGATGGTGGAGTTTAGTGCCGTAAGTCTGTATGAGCAATTTAGAGACCAGGTGTTTCAGGTCTAGGACAATGGGGTGCACGTTATCCGGATCTAGAAAAGGGCTTCACCGTAGGCGACCTCCTACTCTGATCAGCTGATTTTCATGGTCAAGTTCGGGGGCAAGTGCCTTCAACTGACTGCTCCTCGGAAGTGATTTGCCTGTGGTTAACTGCTCCAGCTCCGAGGGGAAGCGCTCCTCTTGAGCTTGATGTAGAATGCAAATTTCTGCTGTTTTGTAGTCATCAGCTCTCAGACTATTGCCGGCCGCCCCATGACAGGCTGTGGACTCTAGTAGTTCTTTGAAAGTCTTATAACGCCTAATGTCAGGAAATGACTGACTAAATGTGAAGCAGGTAAGAAGGCAGTTAACTGTTTTACAAAGCTCCTCTTCATTCCCAGCCACAGGATGTGGGATTTCTGGCCACAGATTTAGAGGATCTTTGAGAAAGGATGGCCCTTGGTACCAATGGCTGTCTGTTCCCAGCCTACATAGGCTTTTACCCTGTGTTATATCGTCTGCTGGGTTATGAGTTGATGGTACATAACGCCATGTGTGCTGTTCTGTTAGATCCTGAATCTCTGCGACTCTGGTTTTGACAAACACTTTAAATCGACAAGAGTCTGAATGCAGCCAAGTGAGGACTGTAGTGGAGTCAGTCAACAGAGTGAATTGGTGTATGGGCAGGTTCAGTTCCGTTCTGACTACTTTGGCAAGCTGTGCCCCAGTCAGCGCAGCACAGAGTTCCAGGCGAGGGATCGATTGTTGTCTTCTGGGTGCCATCCATGATCTGGCTGTGAGGAAGGTCACCTCTACCTCACCACGTTGATCCTCTGTGTGGAGGTAAGCGACTGAACCATAAACTGAACTATAAGCATGCTCAGAGGCATCGCAGAAAATGTGTACCTTTCTCTGACTCAGGTCTGTGTCTCGGATTAGGCTGGTGTAACACCTTTGAAGAACGATGTTTTGCAGGACAGGCAGCTCATCTACCCACTCTGACCAGTTCTGTAGAAGATCTTCAGGTAAGTGTGGTTCATCCCAGTCTATTTTCTTATCCCAAAGGTGCTGCACTATGAGTTTGGCTCTAGTGATGAAGGGAATGAGGTACCCCAAAGGGTCATATTGACTGGCCACAATTTTGTAAATGGTACGAATGGTTGTCTCAGTGGTTGCTATGGGACGATACTTGTAAGAAAGCGTGTCCGTTTGGTGATTCCAGAGAAGCCAAAGAGTTGATTCGTGGGTGTCGCTCTCCCGAAGAGAAGAACCTGTCATTCATAAACGTTGGGTGGATACTGTGTTTTTAGGCCCCTCCAGAGGAATCACAGAAGTGACCTGTCTTCTGCTGATGGCAATGGAATGCACCTAACACAGGCCCTAGGAGCAAGAGCTTGTTAAGGTTTTGACCTTGATATTGAAACAAGCAATTAAATACAACTCAGTTCTTTCCATTGTGTTGGACCAGGTAATGGGGAATGTACCAGTTGTTGGTTGAGGATGTTTCTGCACTTGGTTCCACCTTGACTGCATAACCTTCCCGCTCTAGTTTCTGAATCTCCTCAGTGTGGGCAGCTGCTTGCTCTTTTCTCTCCATGGCTTGCAGATGAGGGAGAACAGCATTTTTGGGGGCCTTGAGGTATGGCATGTTCTCAATGTGCAACAGTGGGGTTGCATAGTGCTTAAAGCCATCCACCTCTTCTTTCCACCTCTCTGTCTGGATCTCGTGCTCATCTTTTCACTTTGCCAGGGAAACACGTTTATCTGCCAGAGTCTAACGTAGATTTACATTAATCTTATGTTCAATGTTTGCGGAAATAAATATGGAAAAACGTATTTTTTTATTATTAGCGAACTTATTTTACATTGTCATTATTGGGTATTGTTTGTAGAATTTAGGGATTTTTTTTATCGTAACAACAAAATCTGGAAAAAATTAATTAAGCACTGTCAATACTTTCTGTAAATTAGTGCATGTGTGTGTAAGCACAATCAGTTGTAAAAAGATTTTAAAAAGTGATCTCCAGTTAGCATCACCCTTAAAAGAAAGTGGACTGTACCTGGTTTATCTTAAAGGGCATTTCTTTAGTGTTTCTTGCTTCAAATAAGTGCATCCAGTTTTCTTTTAAGTAGATGGCATTAACCAGAACTAAACGAGTCATCGCAGTCACCATTCCCGGCTGGAGAAGATCTTTGATTTTATCTGAAAAATACAAGTTTGTGTTTCTGACTTCACATCTTTGTCTAAAGATCAAGCTTGTATACTAGCAACAGGTCTAAACTAATTTGCATGTAATTGTTTAATTTGAAACAGAAGTGTATATGAAGTGTTGTTCTCACTCTCCGTCTGCTCCTCCACCCATGTGTTAATGAGCTTTCGTGAGTCCTCAGCCGCTCCAATGAAGTCCACAGCCTGAAGCTCAGCGTGGTACAGCTTCAGCGTGGACTCCAGATACTCCTGCAGCACAAAATAAAGCCACCGTCTCACAGCACACAGAGAGCATCAACATGTCTCATTATTACAGGCCGAATGGACTCACGGGTAAGAAGCTGAAGGTTTTCTCTCCATAGAGGCGGTTGGCCAGTTTGAGGATGTAGGAGGCCGATGGACTGTTGATCGATGAGGTGAGGGACTCAAAATGAGAGTGAACATCAGAGACAGAACTGAAGGACAAAACCTGCACAGAGCAAGACAACAGGTGAATCTCACAACCATTAAGATGAGCTGATCAGGCATAACATTATGACCTAATATTGTGTTGGTCCCCCTTATGTTGCCAAAACAGCCCTGACCCATTGAGGCATGGACTCCACTAGACCCCTAAAGGTGTGCTGTGGTATCTGGCACCAAGATGTTAGCAGCAGATCCTTTAAGTCCTGTAAGTTGCAAGGTGGGGCTTCCATGCTCTGACCCAGTCGTCTAGCCGTCACAATTTGGCCCTTGTCAAACTCGCTCAAATCCTTACGCTTTCCCATTTTTCCTGCTTCTAACACATCAACTCTGAGGACAAAATGTTCACTTGCAGCCAAATATATCCCACCCACTAACAGGAGCCGTGATGAAGAGATCATCAGTGTTATTCACTTCACCTCATAATGTTATGCCTGATCAGTGTATTTTGGGATTGTGATGTATGATAATAGCATGAGTGCATCACTATAAAAAAAAAATCTGTACATGAACTCAAATATAATAATGTATGCGTAATCGAGGTGCTGTCTGGGGGAGGGCTGTGAGGTCAGAATTTGGCCCAAACCCAGAGTCCTCCCCTTCCTTGACTGGGTTAGAAACAGCCAAGAGTGAGGCGATGGGGTGGTGGAGGGATGCTGTGAAACTTGTCGTGGGACAGAGCTGAGAGACGGATGGTGCTGGTCATATAATTAGAATATCATCAAAAAGTTGATTTATTTCACTAATTTCATTCAAAAAGTGAAACTTTTATTTTATATTCATTCATTACACACAGATTAATATATTTCAAATGTTTATTTCTTTTCATTTTGATAATTATAACTGACAACTAAGGAAAATCCCAAATTCAAAATGTCAGAAAATTAGAATATTGAGAACAGGTTCAGTATTGAAGACACCTGGTGCAACACTCTAATCAGCCGATTAACTCAAAACACCTGCAAAGGGCCTTTAAAATTGTCTCTCAGTTCTGTAGGATACACTATCATGGGGAAGACTGCTGACTAGACAGTTGTCCAAAAGATGACCATTGACACCTTGCACAAGTAGGGCAAGACACAAAAGGTCCTTGCAAAAGAGGCTGGCTGTTCACAGAGCTCTGTGTCCAAGCACGTTAATAGAGAGGCGAAGGGAAGGAAAAGCTGTGGAAGAAAAATGTGAACAAACAATAGGGTTAACCGCACACTGGAGAGGATTGTGAAACAAAACCTGTTCAAAAATGTGGGAGAGATTCACAAAGAGTGGACTGCAGCTGGAGTGCTTCGAGAACGACTACGCACAGATGTATGCAAGACATTGGTTACAGCTGTCGCATTCCTTGTGTCAAGCCACTCTTGAACAACAGTGTCAAAAACGTCTCACCTGGTCTAAAGACAGAAAGGACTGCTGAGTGATCCAAAGATATGTTCTCTGATAAAAGTAAATATTGCATTTCCAATCTGGGTCCCAGAGTCTAGAGGAAGAAAGGTGAGGTTTAAAACCCATGTTGCTTGAGGTCAAGTGTAAAGTTTCCAGTCAGTGATGAAATGGGGTGCCATGTCATCTGCTGGCGTTGGTCCATTGTGTTTTCTGAGGTCCAAGCAAGGTCTACAGCCATATAGCTTACCAGGAAGTTTAGAGCACTTCATGTTTCCTGCTGCTGACCAACTTTATGGAGATGCGGATTTCATTTTCCAACAGGACTTTTTGAATGGAATTGGTTAAATAAATCAACTTTTTGATGATATTCTAATAATTATATGATCAGTATCATATACTTGCTTTCTCTTGCGCTGATTGGTTGATTTACACCTGAACGTGCTCCTCCCGACATTTTTTTTTAAATAAAACGGAATTTAAAGTTTATGCCGTTAAGAAAGGTGTTTGAGAACTTTATTCAGGTGATAAGGCCACAGGTAAATATGACATTCATTATAATAGGTTTGTGTGTTAAAAGTATTTTTAAAACCCAATAAATGTTTAATTAAATAGCTTTCAATTCAATACTTTAATGTTGATTGTCTATCATTAATTTTTTTAAATATGTTTCATAGAGACATCAGTATCTTTATATTAGTATCGGAGATACTGGCCTCCATTCATAAAAACATGACATTACAAATAACATTTAAAATATACTTTAAGTACATTTTTAAGTTGTTACTACATTAATTTGCAGAGTAACTGTGAAATTATTACACTATAAAATAATTGCAATTAATAACCATATATTAAATATATACATTAATGTATATTATTTTATTACATTATTTTGACTCGGTGTGAGGGTATTCATCTCGAGTTGGTGTGGGACATAGCCTACTCTGCAAGAACAAAGATATTTGTCTGTTTTCTCGAGGTGGCTTCACGAGAATCAGGTGCCACCGCATTAACCCCGCCCACTTTAGATTTATGACCAATGATCACACTCGGACACCGCAAGAAAAAAGTTCTGCTCAGAAAAAAAAGTGTTATGTCTATGGCTCAGACGAGAACAAGCTGCGAGAACTCCCAAAACAGTTTGTTCTCGCAACCCTGGGAGCAAGAACTTTTTTCTCTTTTTCCCCCTTCTATGTGACGGCCTGAGTCAGTGGTGCAGAGCACAGCAGCTCTCACTGAGCCCATCCCATCAGAATTGAGGAACTGATTATGTAATGTTTTTACCATTCGTGCATTGATTAAAACGAGGGCTCTGTGTTGAAAGTTTTGCTAAATCTAACAAATAATCAGAACAATAACACCAGATTTCCAGTAGCCTACTGCACAATGTTTTCCTTTATTAAATTAAAGTAACGGCGCGGCACGACTCGCGCGCTTTGCAGAAGAGCTGCAGTCACACGAACGAAAACGGGCAGAAATATGTGTGCTAGGTAATTACATGAAGTTGTATTCGTGAAAATCTTGTAAATATGATTTGATTTATGATTCATGCCAAGTTGAAATGAACTAAAACAAGCAAACAAACTCGCTCATTTAAGAACGTGCACTTATTGCATGTACGGAGAGAACATGTATTGTTTAAAATGCAAAAGCATAGTTCAGTTGAAATCTTGCCCTCTTTGGCTTGCTGATGCTGCAAACTGACTAAATAACAGCACTGAAATAAGAATGCGCTGTTTATCTTTTAGTTACATAGGTAGGAAGCGTTTTGCGGCTAAAAACGCCATATAGGTCTATAGACACGATTTCATAAAAGTTAGTTTAACTTGAGTGCCGCGTCATGCACGATATTCTGCAAAAGCTATAGTTATGCGTCTAGGGTGACGTTTACATTAAAAAAAACTGTATAAAAGTAAGGAAAGGCTTATGAGTAATCCTCATACCTTCTCCATTTCTTTGGCTGTCTCTCCTCGGGCTCCCAAGTAGACCATAGCGAGCGCGGCGCTGACGCTCAGCGGGGAAAAGAACATGTTTCCCTCCGCGTTACTCGCGCTCAGAGCCCGATAGAGATCCAGAGCGAAGAGACTGTTAGCGCGACTGAGACCCTCCATAGCTGGGGATGAAGACACTGCCACAAATACAAGCCAAAACGTCGGGTTTAAGAAGTGACGAGACATTTTGAACCGAGGCGTCGGAGTTTGTGTCGAGAATAAGGATGCCAAATGAAGCCCCGAGAATTTTAGGTTAACGGAGAAATCACGTGACCACTGTCAAACGAGGCGTCGGAGGCGTTTCTGAGCAGCACTGCAAGCGGCAGCATCCCCCAGTTTCTCTAGAAGCCAATACAGAAGTGAGTTAAACTGCAGACTCCAGAAGGACCAGAATCTCATTGAGCCTCATATAAAATGCCCAAATTTACAGCAGAAAAAAAAAATCTTTACAGCCTGCTTTAAATTGTGCTTTTGGTCTCTAGGGCTAGGTTATATATAGCCAATTTTGCACTTCATGACAACTGAGGGGGGTGCATTTTTTATAACATTAATTTACATTAATACCGCGGCACAGCTATTAACTTCCCTTTGTATTATTTTGTCCAGTCCAGTTTCCTTTTAAAAAATCGAATAGTAGCCTATCTTAAATATTCTCCTCCTTCCTGTTTCTCTGCACTTAAAATCTAAAATACCTACATCTAAAACTTCTCTCTTCTATCCTAAACTTTGTAACTGGTTCATCATCATTACCCCTTTCTTTCTTAAACTTCCCATCTATGAAAACATGCTCACTGCACATTCCTGTTGGATGAATAGGCCTACCTATAGAGGTACCCTATTGTCGGTCACAATAGCCTACTCACAAAACATATTTTCCTTCAATAACACAATCCCCGGATCTCCGTTTCCCCTACACACACCTCCACTTCCTTCCGACCATAAAACCCCCCCAAAAACAGTGAAATGATTAGTTCTCACTCAGTTTAAGTCACTTTTGTATTGCGGGATGTTGCCGCTTGCAGTGCTGCTCAGAAACGCCACCGACGCCTCGTTAGTCAGTGGTCACGTGATTTCTCCGTTAATAACACAATTCCCGGGGCTTCATTTGGGACGCTCATCCTTATTCTCGACTTTGATACAAACTCAGACGCCTAGTTTGTCAGTGGTCACGTAATTTCTCCGTTAAAAACACAATCCTCGACTCGAGGCTTCATTTGGCACGCTCATCCTTAGGATAGCCTACTCTTGGCAGAACTCCGACGCCTCGGTTCAAAATGTCTCGTCACTTCTTAAACCCGATGTTTTGGCTTTTATTTGTGGCAGTGTCTTCATCCCCAGCTATGGAGGGTCTCAGTCGCGCTAACAGTCTCTTCGCTCTGGATCTCTATCGGGCTCTGAGCGCGAGTAACGCGGAGGGAAACATGTTCTTTTCCCCGCTGAGCGTCAGCGCCGCGCTCGCTATGGTCTACTTGGGAGCCCGAGGAGACACAGCCAAAGAAATGGAGAAGGTATGAGGAATACTATTTCAAGGCATTTTAAATACATTAGCCTACTTGACAAACTTCAGAAGTCAATCAAGTCTTACTTTTATACAGTTTTTTTCTTTATTTATGGAAGCATCACCCAGACGCATCTATTATTTTTGCAGAATATCGTGCATGGCGCGGCACTCAAGTTAAACCAAATTTTAAAAACGTTTCTTAAAAAAACAACAACAAGAAAACCTTTCTATAGATCTAATTAGCGTTTTAACCTCAAAAACGCGCCCTGTATGAATGGCCCTAAACTGATTAAAAGATAAACAGAGCCTTCTCAGTGCTGTTATACAGTCAGTTTGCCTCGTAAATTGAGTTTACAGCATCAGCAGCTAGCCAAAGAGGGCAAGATATCAACTGAAATATGCATTTGCATTTTAAACACTTATTGGATGCAATAAATGCACGTTTAAATGAGCGAGTTTTTTTAAAGCTAATTTCAACTTTACATAGGCCTAAATCAAATCATATTTACAAGATACATATTCACGAATACAACTCCATGTAGCCTAATTAGCGTACCTTAATAGCACACAATTATTCCTGGCCGTTTTCGTTCGTGTGAATGCAGCTTTTCGGGAAGCTTTTTTTTTTTCATGGTGATTTTTATTGTAAAGATTTTATGCAATGTTTTTTTTTATTCAGATAAATTATAGAATGCAGAAAAACTAGCATTAATATATATTTAATATATTTTAATTAATTGCAATTATTTATAGGCTAATAGCTACTTTTAAAGTTTTTTTTTTTAGCCTACTCTCCAAATTAATGTAGCTAGTCTACAACTTAGTATATTTTGATATTCGGCGCCAGAGCAGATCCAGTGGACGGGCATTGGGTCATCGGCGGGGGAATACTGCCGTTTGAGAAATATTTATAGGCTATTATTAACGAATTTCGTTTATTCTTCTTGTTGTTCATTTCATGCCCCTATGTATGCACACCGTTTACTCAAAACATTTTTATGTGAATGCTGTTTTAGACTTGAATATTATGACAAGCTTTATTTACAAAATAAATAATAGGTTCGCAATTAAATGTTACATTGCAATCGGGAGATATGGATTAAATCAATGACGTGAGGCTAATTTAAGTGTTTTCATCCAAATAATACAATTGTCATGATGTCTGTTTGCTTTTTAATTAGCCTTTATTATCCAAAGGTAGGCTACATCAGCTGGCAAACCATTTAAAGGGAATGATTGTGGAGTTTGGTCAAACTATGGCAGCGAGTAGTTGTGCTAAATCAATTACAGCGCTGTCCGCCGAGTCATTTCTTTGGTCACATTTTAACCTTTTATTCATCAAATATATTAATCAGCAGAACTGTTTCCAACACTCATAATGAATCCTCATCTGAGAATGATTTCTGAAGGATCGTGATCACTGAAGACTGGAGGAATGATCCTGAACATTCAGCTTTGATCACAGAAATAAATGATTATTTAAAGTATAATAAATTGAAAACCAAATATTTTAAATTTGTAATAATATATCACAATATTTATTTATTTTCTGTATTTTTGATCAAATATATGCAGGCTTGATGAGCAGAAGAAACTTCTTTCAAAAACATTACAAATAGTAATGTGTCCAAACTTTTGGCCTGTACTGTATATATATATATTGAATATATATTTTCATCCGTAAAAACTCTAGTTAGAGCCCATCGTGTTGGGCTATACCATGCCTGAAGCTGCAATTCAAAATTAATGTCTTCAGCAATGGCAGCAAATTCAGCAGCTTTAAGATCTTGTTGGTCCGACTTTGTCAAGACAAACCCGATGGAGCGCACCGAAATACAGCTGCTGTCGCTCTCCTCTTTCTTTCTTTCTTTCTTTCTTTCTTTCTTTCTTTCTTTCTTTCTTTCTTTCTTTCTTTCTTTCTTCTCCGCTATTGTGTTGATTATGTTTCCCGTGTTGCGCCTTTATTATGTTGGTCATCTATATTATGATAAAATTAAGTTATAGCCAATGATAGACAATCAACTTTGCAGTAGAATTGAAAGCTATTAAATTCAACATTTATTAGGTTTTAAAAAATAACTTTTAATTAACAATTAAGTAACAATCCTCACATAAACCCATTCTAATAAATGCCATATGAAAAGTTATCAAACACATTTCTTAATGACATAAACTATAAATTCAGTTTTATTTAACAAAGTTCTGGAGGAGCACGTTCAGGTGTAAATCAACCATTCAGCAAAAGAGGAAACAAGTATATATTACACATATAATATCCGTCTCTCAGCTCTGTCCCACGACAAGTTTCACAGCATCCCTCCACCACCCCATCGCCTCACTCTTGGCTGTTTCTATCCCAGTCAAGGAAGGGGAGGACTCTGGGTTTGGGCCAAATTCTGACCTCACAGCACTCTAAAAACTAATTCAGAGGACCTTTAGTCATTACTTAAATATATATATTGTTGTGAAATAAAAAATCAAGTTCTGAGAAACTATTAGACTTTTTAATTGTAATTGTTATTTTATTGAGTTGGGATGACACACAAATTATGCCTATTGATGAAATATACTATCATGACTTGTCAGAGTTTAACATTTTCAGTTAATCAAGAAACAATTTAATTTTAAGTTCTGTTAATGTAAAAAACAATTTGATGACGTGCAAACAGCTAGCCCACAGTTTCCGCGCGCAAGGCCATGCAACGAGACGAGTGAAGCATGTGGTGAATGGTAAGTAGTTTTATGCTTAATTACACATATTCGCATTCGCTCAGGATTCAGTTGGTGACAGCCTTCAGTGGTCGGCAACTGGCGGCCCGCGGGCCAAAAGTGGCCCGCCAGCGATAATATCTGGCCCGCGGCGCGCCCGCATCTGCCGAATCTGGCAGATTGTTTTGATAGCGGCTGGTTCTGAAATATATCTGTCAGTGTAACGAAGGCGAGTTAATGAGAACTGTGCAGGTAAACTCCCGTTATTTCAAGAGTCGATCACTTCGTCTAGTGGCCAGTGGAAAGTTACACAGCATTTAGTCTCATCGTTAGAGCGTCAGACTTCCGTGTAGAAAAGACCCGAGTTCGAGCCCCGCTCAGAGCGGGCAGTGCGAATTTATATCAACATTCAATCAATTTGGTCTTTAGTGATTTTGCCTTTAAAAAAAATACAGCAACGTTTCAGCAGTAATGTTTTATTTTAGGATAAATTCAGAGCTTTCAATTTGAAAAGTTCTGAAAGACATTCAAGAGTCTGTGGAATAGATCGCTAGACACGCCTCTAAAAGAGCCGTCATGAAATGTCTGGTATGATGACAAAACGAACAGTGAAATATTGAAACGTTTGATTATATCGCGGGGCGTCAGCACCAACACGTGAACAATAACAACTCAAATTCAGCTTCCTTTTTATCAAAAAATATTGACAAGAACCAGCAAAAAGGTGCCATGCTTCAACTTCGTTGCAGATTAGACATACACCAGCTTTGCATTCACAAAACCAGGTAGGATGCATGCACAGATGTCTTCCCATTCTTATTGTATGCCCTGTTTTTGCTGTTAACTTTCCTCTTTAGACTCAATTGATAGTGCTATCTTAAATGTTAACATCACTCTGTACTTGGAGAGTTTAGCCTGCCTCCAAAACGCAAACGATTGCAAAAAAAAAATGCAGTTTACTACGTGAGGACGCCAAGGAATAATTCTGAGCTAAAAGTATGCTACATGACGTCAAATAAGTATTACAATAGGTTCCATGTGTAACAATCAAATTAAAATACATTTATAATTCACAATATGGAAAGTGGAAATAATAAAACATAGTTCGTTAAGAGCAATCAAACATGCCAATAATGGGCTTATTCAAATCCTCTTTTATGTTTTGACTTATTTTTATTTATTTATTTATTTATTAAATTATCCCTTGACTATATTCTGGCCCGCCATCTAGTGGCAATTTTTTTTTGGCCCGTGGCCAAATATACTTGTAACCAAATACTGAAATCTGTAAGTCCTTACTCTGAAATCTGCGCAGTGTTGATAGTAACGTTATAACTAGTCTGTGTACCGAGGAGGTAAAGTTAGCTAACGTTATAGCTGTAGCCTGTCACTAATTGAGCTAACTTAGCTACACTATTTGTTCAGATACTTGCTCAAAACCAGTCGGAATTATGTAGGGCCCTATGAATTACGTTTTATTTTTTCCTAAATTTCGTTTTATTTATTTCTCCAAATTTCTTTTTTTTTAACCTTCTGCTCGTATTTTACCACAAAAAAAGTGTGTTTTACAGCCTGCTCTCGTCTGTTAAGAATTTATTTTGGAGAACCATATTTCATAAGGTTTAATATTCACGTTAAGACCGTGAATGTGATAATTAGTTAAACACATGGGTTACAGTGGGGCTGGGCGATAAAACGACATGTCTCGAGATAGACATGTAATCAATAGGCTATTAATAAAAATGCGTTCGATAAAACGTTCGATATATATTTTTTATTTATTACATATACGTTATATTTTTCTGCGTCAGAACAAACGGGAGGCTGAGTGTGGCTAAAGATTTTTTCTCACGGTCATGACAGAAGAGCAAAAACATGGTAAGCCTGAATATCATTAGGAAATTTTTTTTTTATCATTAATGGTGTCTGTTTATATTTAAAAAATTGCCTCCTGGAAAACACAGGAAAAATTATTTTCTATAGGACAGGGCTCAACTTAATTATTAAGCTCATGTTACTTATAAATGTGTTTTATTGTGGCCAAAAAACATTTTCACCTAACTTAAAACATTATGTTGGATCAACTTAATTACTTGCATTCATGTAGAAAATTATTAAGTTCATGTTACTTAAAAATGCATTTTTATTGTGGCCTAAACTTCTTCACCTAACTTAAAACATTATGTTGGATCAACTTAATTACTTGCATTCATGTAGAAAATTATTAAGTTCATGTTACTTAAAAATGTGTTTTATTGTTGCATAAAAGGTAATTCACCATACTCAAAATATCGTTTAGAATTAATGTAATTCTGCCAGTAGTCTTAACATTAAAATTCTAGTGGAAAACGTTAACATATTTTTTTTTGTTGACCCAATGTTTTATTTTTTAGAGTGAGCCCTCCCCCAGACAGCACGTCGATTACGCATAAATTATTATATTTGATTTCATGTACAGATTTTTTTTTTTTTTACAGTGATGCACTCATGCTATTATCATACATCACAATCCCAAAATACACTGATCAGGCATAACATTATGAGGTGAAGTGAATAACACCGATGATCTCTTCATCACGGCTCCTGTTAGTGGGTGGGACTCTGGGGTTGGGCCAAATTCTGACCTCGCAGCCCTCCCTTTGACAGCACGTCAATTACGCATGCATTTTTAAAATTTGATTTCATGCACGTGTTACTCATCATTGTGTAATACAATTCAAAATATCAAACATTTTAAAGTACACTGTAAAAAAAAAAAAAGTTGAGTTAACTTAAAAAAATAAAGCAACCAGCTGCAAAGCATTTTTGAGTTTACTCAACTTCAGTGGTTGAAGTTATGTCAAATCATTTTTGAAAGTTCACTAAACTTATTTGATTAAGTTAATTATACTTTACTCAGTAAGTCCATCTAACTACCAGTCCAACTCAAAGAAACAAGTTAGCCCAACTTCAGAGGTCTTGAAGTTCAGTAAACTCAAAAATGCTTTGCAGCTGGTTGCTTTATTTTTTTAAGTTAACTCAACTTCGTACTTTTTGTAAGTTGGTTCAACTTTGAAACCAAAAAGTTGGTTCAACTTTTTCAACTTACCAGTCCAACTCAAAGAAACAAGTTAGCACACTTCAGAGGTCTTGGAGTTCAGTAAACTCAAAAATGCTTTGCAGCTGGTTGCTTTATTTTTTTAAGTTAACTCAACGTTGTACTTTTTGTAAGTTGGTTCAACTTTCTTCAAATATCTAACCCAGATACTTGTGTACCCACCACATTAAGAATCCAAATGCACCCAGAACAAACCACACTGAAATAACACAATACAAAATACATTGCCATCATTACAGAAAAAATTTATTGACAATTCTGCAAAACAGCATTTTCTGTCTCCAATAGGTACATTAGAAGGTGATGAACTTCTACTCCACTCTTCAATATTTATAAACAAAAAAAGATTATGCACTAAATTAGAGTACAAATTGAAATAAATAAATAAATGCTCAACCTTATGATTATCCATAAAGACTGCAGCAATTTTTTTAAGGACCAGACTCTTGCTGAGCACTGGGGGTCAAGAACATTAAACACTTTTGAAAAAAATATTTAGTAACAATTGCAGCAAAGGTATTGCACATTACCTGGTCCAATCTGCTCTTAGTACTACAGAGAGGCACCTTATATTTGGGTTTGAGTGGATGGTGGCATCATTTTCAAAGATGGTTAAGATCCTCATCTTCTCCCTTTATCCTGGCTCTATGTCCTGCAATAGAAATAAGCATAAAATTAGGGATTTTCCAGTGGACCACAGTGTGTTCAGTGTGTTCCTAAACATGCTCATGTAACTTTATTTGAAAAGTAAAGGTGGCCCTGATTATAAAGGGTTAGTTCCTCACAAAAATGAAAATTAGACCATGATTTAATCACCCTCAAGCCATCCTAGGTGTATATAACTTTCTTTGTGTCAGAGTTATATCAGAGTTATATATTAAAAAGCGCATTTTTACCTACCCATCCATCAGCTACTCTATCCATCATATAACTGCCCCACACACAAGCGCATGTTGACTTGCATACCGTTGGAAGCTAGATATTTTAGTCTATACAGTTTTAAGTATGGATATTTTTCTTACACAAACACGCTACTTCGCTTGAATGAATGATACACTTTTATGATGGATAGATGCACTTTTATGGACTTCAAAACAGAAACCACCATTCAATGCCATTATAAAGCTTTGAAGAGCCATGATATTTTTTATTTAACTCTGCGTATATGAAGAATGTCCTATACACCTAGAATGACTTCAGGGTGAACAAACCATGGGCTAATTTTCATTTTTAGTTGAACTAACCTTTTAAGCTTGTTCAAATTCAGCCATTGAACTATAACTGATAAACATAATATATTTCCCAAGCCCAAACACTGCCACACCTGAACCTGTGCTGTTAGAAGCCATTTCAGCATTGATGTAATTACAATGCTGATTCAACAACAACTTGTTGAATTTGTGCTCTCAGATGAAATCAAACTGATCACTGAGAAAGATTCAAATATGATTTTTCAATTTAGTATTTTTTACCATGACTTTGTACCCTGCTTTTGTCTCTTTACTCTGCCTTTTGGCTGACAGAGAGCAAATGATAAGTTCTGTACACCTAAAAGGACCTGATAAACAGGTGAACAGGTGAAGTATTTCAGGCATGAGTGTATATGCTGATGATGACACACATCATCTTACCAGGCAAGTCTTCAGGATGTTTCCAAACTTTTCTCTTATAAACAAAGGTCCCTCTGAAAGTTGTGGCCTTTCTTTGAGCAAGTACAATGGAGTGACTGAAAGACAGAAAAAACAAATATGGAACAAGTTATATCCAAGTTATATCCTAAGAGAGGCATGGGACTTAGCTTGACAGAGAGATGACACCATTCAACCTTTAATCAAACATATATCACATGCTAAACAATTACCTGATGTTCATGTTGGTCTAGTAAGAACTTCATCTCATCTCCATTCTCTGTACAACTAGATGTGTGTTCATCCAATGAAGGGAAAAGGTGCTCTCCTGTAATACTCAGCACAGACCCTGAAAAAAAAAACTTTGTTAAAACAGTAAAAATTAAGTGTACACTTCATTTAGATCTAAAAATAATAAACTCACCTGATCTTTCAAAAGGTCACATTTTTTGCACATCTGCCAGATTTTTGTCAGTGCATCACTGATGTTTGATGTTGGTGCTTTTTTTTTCTTTTCTAAACAGGACAAATACAAAAACAAACGCAAAAGCAGTTACAGTATGTTAATATATCATGTAGCATTACAGAAATGGAATAATAAAAAGATATTACAACCCAATGCATAGTCTTCACTGTATTAATTAAATATAAATGTATTTATAAAGATACAAAAGAGCATTAAGTGATGTTGTCTTGTTGTTTGAGTAACAATATATACACAAGACGGCAGGTACTTAGATTGCTTTCACTTTAAGAGCTAAAGCACATATCAAATACATCCTACTAAAACATCTTGGATTCACTAAATTATTTATGTTCAATTAAGACATAACCTACTGTGTTTAAGGTAATGCTACCCACTGTGAGCTTTTTGACAAAATTGGGTATATGTTTCACTATCAAATTGCAATAAACACAAAAGATTAGCACTTACATGCTGTCTTTAACATTTTTAACATCATGCACGTCCTTCTTATTCTTTTCTCGTTCAAGCATGTTTCCTCACACTTCTCTAAGTTGACAATAACGTTGAAGCTGTAACTTTTGGCGCGCGTTAATCAAAACAAAACGGTGTGCATGCGTCTTGCGGAAGAACATTGTAGTCGGAGCTACTTCTCTCTGTTTATGTCTATGAGGACGAGTCACGCCGAAAGTACTGTGCTACTCCGCATCGACGCCGACTGAGCTAAAATAGTCCCAAAATAAACATGTATTATAGGTGTAGCGTAATGATTCAAAATAAGACAAAAACACGGTTTAAAAAATGGATTCATAAAGTACTTGCTCATTGTATCTATTTCGTCAATTTTGAACATAAAAAAAGTTTATTACAAAGTGAAGCTTTAAATAGACGTTACTGTGCTACGTGTACAATCTCTAGCAAAATAGGCCTACATTTTATATAGTCTCCATTAAAAATATAGTCCATCCAGCCATACTCTAGCTGTATATGTTGATATATACCTTCAAATGTTAACAGATTGCTAACAGGATCAACGAACATAACAGATAACAAACAAGATAACTAATCACATGCTTTAGTATGAGTTTAGTCTTTTAACATTTAACAAACAAGGTGTGCCATATATGTAGCTTAAATTATTCATAAAGCTTAAAGAAAACTTACCTCAACCAGATGAAATCCAGTCCCTTCCAAAGCGTGGTTGAAGGAGGAAACCCCGTGCAAGATACAGCGCTGACATTCTGCGCATGCGCGATGACGGGAAGTTATGAATAAATTAAAACATTAAGTTTTCTCAACTTACTTGTTTGTGTTCAGTGGACGACATATTAGTAAACTTGCAGTGAAATCGTCCTTATAAGTAAACTCAACATTGTGGTCAAAAATTTGTCCACTCAACTTAAAATCTGAAACTGAGTCAACAATTTGCAAGTTGGATTTTTTACAGTGTACAATCAACTTAATTCATAAGTTATTTCAATTAAACTGGCTTAAAAATGCATTGAAACTTGCTTAACTTATTTTGATGAGTAAAAGTAATCATGTAAAAGCATATGTTGTCATGACTTGCTGATCGTATATTTTTTTTGACAGTCATACACTCATGCTATCACAATCCCAAAATACACAGATCATGCATAACATTATGACCGGTGAAGTGAATAACACTGATCTCTTCATCACGGCTCCTGTTAGTGTGTGGGATATATTCGGCTGCAAGTGAACATTTTGTCCTCAAAGTTGATGTGTTAGAAGCAGGAAAAACAGGCAAGCGTAAGAATTGGAGCGAGTTTGTATCAGCTTAGGTGTACTGGAAAAATACACAAGATCCAAAAGCGAGTTAGTAGCTTTATTGACTCAAGTCTCACAAAAAGCAAGATAAACAGGAAGTCTGACCCGCTGCTTGTGACAGGATTCCAGCCAGGAGGTGCAGGCATGCAGGACTGCAATGGGTATAATATAATTACGCAATGGGTAATCCAACGACGAGGATCCTCCAGGAAAGAAGACCAGATTAAGAACCTCAGGGAAGCGCGCGCGCGATAGTGGGTGAGTGTGGTGAATAAATAGGGGAGATAATCAGGTGCAGCTGGAGGTGATGAGAGGAGCAATCAGTAGCCACGCCTCCAACACACAAACACAGTGAGCGAATGAGTCACTGAACCCATGAACCGTGACAGTTTGAGATTGATGTAAAAGTCACATCAAATCCGCCTTGGTTGTTCACACTGCAGCCGACCCCTCGACTGCAGTGTGAACAACCATGCCTCGACGGGTCAGGGCTGTTTTGGCAGCAAAAGGGGGACCAACAAAATATTAGGTCATAATGTTATGCCTAATCAGTGCATATTAATGGTTTTAAAAATAGACTTAATTTTTTTTATGCATACATTTTTCTTTTGATTTTGTGAAGTGTAACATGTTCATGTTCTTGAGGGGTTTTGTGAGATTCACCTGTTGTCTTGCTCTGCAGGTTTTGTCCTTCAGTTCTGTCTCTGATGTTCACTCTCATTTTGAGTCCCTCACCTCATCGATCAACAGTCCATCGGCCTCCTACATCCTCAAACTGGCCAACCGCCTCTATGGAGAGAAAACTTACAGCTTCTTACCCGTGAGTCCATTCGGCCTGTAATAATGAGACATGTTGATGCTCTCTGTGTGCTGTGAGACGGTGGCTTTATTTTGTGCTGCAGGAGTATCTGGAGTCCACGCTGAAGCTGTACCACGCTGAGCTTCAGGCTGTGGACTTCATTGGAGCGGCTGAGGACTCACGAAAGCTCATTAACACATGGGTGGAGGAGCAGACGGAGAGTGAGAACAACACTTCATATAGACTTCTGTTTCAAATTAAACAATCATCTGTTGCGAGAAAACCTTTTTTAAAAGCCACAGATGTGAAGTCAGAAACACAAACTTGTGTTTTTCAGATAAAATCAAAGATCTTCTCAAGCCGGGAGTGGTGACTGTGATGACCAGTTTAGTTCTGGTTAATGCCATCTACTTAAGAGGGGACTGGAGGCACAAATTTCATGCAAGAAACACTAAAGAAATGCCATTTAAAATAAACCAGGTACAATCCACTTTTTATTTCAAGGGTGATGCTAACTGGAGATCACTTTTTAAAATCTTTTACAACTGATTGTGCTTACAGATTTACAGTTTAAATGTTTTCTTAGCTATAGTTTACACTATATCCGGAGGTTATCCGGAAAGTATTCACAGTGCTTCAATTTTTCCACATTTTATGTTACAGCCCTTTTCTACAATGGATTAAATAAATTGTTTCCCTCAAAACAATACCCTATTCTACATTTATGCATTTAGCAGACGCGTTTAGCCAAAGTGATTTTCAAATGAGGAGTACAGAAAGCGTTCTGCCATAAAGAGGCGAAGAAACGCAAAAAAAGTGCTTTTAAATACAGAGATTTGGATATTACTCAGAGTAGCAAAAAACCGAAAAGGGGTGGAAAAGTGCTGAGCTTGTGGTGGATCCATAAGCAAAAGTCAGAGCTTTGAATTTGATGCGGGCAGCGAGTGGTAGCTAATGCAGAGATGTAGAAAGGTGTGACATGAGCCCTTTTGGGTTCATTGAAGAAGACGTGTCGCAGCGTTCTGGATCATTTGCAGCGGTTTGATTGCACAAGATGGAAGTCCAGCCAGTAGCGCATTGCAATAGTCAAGTCTAGAAATGACCAGGGCTTGGACAAGAAGCTGTGTTGCATGCTTCGTAAGGTCTGATTTTCCTGATGTTGTGCAACGCAAGCCTGCATTACCGAGCTGTCTTTGAAATGTGTTCTGTGAAGGACAGCTGGTCATCAAAGATTACTCCAAGATTTCTGGCCGATCCTGTAAGGGTAATCAAAGATGAACCTAGCTGGATGGTGAAGTCGTATTGTAGGCTCGGATTAGAAGGAAAGACGAGCAGCTCAGTCTTTGCTAAATTGAGCTGCAGGTGATGTATTTTCATCCCTGCCAAGACATCTGTGTTACATCCCAAAGTAGCTAAAAGTGGCTAAAAACCCAGCTTGAGAAAGAGAAAGGGGGAAAAAAACAGCCATATTCCTCCAAACATGTAACAATCCGCCAGGCAGCTTGAGATTTGAGCATGTACTATGGGATCATCTGGTTGAAATAAGAGCTGTGTGTCTTCAGCAGCATAATGATATGAGAGGCCATGTGCCTGAATGATGGGTCCCAATGATGTAGTGTAAATGGAGAAGAGGAGAGGTCCAAGCACTGAGCCCTGAGGAACCCCCGTGGACAGCTGATGTGACAGCTGATGTGGATACCTCTTCTCTCCAGGGAAACCTTGAAAGACCTGCCTGTGAAATAGTACTCAACCCAGTGGAGTGGAGTCCCTGTGATGCCCATTGATGAGAGGGACAGAAGAATTTGATGATTTACAGTGTCAAAGGCAGCAGATCAGATCAAGAAGGATGAGGACTGATGATTTGGATGCAGCTTTTGCCATCCGCCGGGCTTCAGGAACTGACAATAATGGCGTCTCAGTTGAGTGGCCCTTTTTGAAACCTGACTGGTTTACGTCCAGTTGATTAGACTGTGAGAGGAAAGATGAGACCTGGTTGAAAACAACTCGTAAAAGTGTTTTCACTATGAATGGTAGGAGAGAAACAGGTCTGTAGTTCTCTAAAGTGATGTGTCTAATGTGGGGTTTTTAAGCAATGGGGTTACTTGAGCCTGCTTGAATGTGGTAGGGGACAACCTCATAATGACAACGTGAAATAAATTTGTTTGAAATATTTGCACATTTCTAAAAAATAAAGAAAAACATGTGAAAAGTATTTACAGCCTTTACTCTATTTTGTTGAAGCACCTTTGGCACCAATTACAGCCTCAAGTCTTGAGTATGATGCTACAAGCTCGGCGCACCTATTTTTGGGCAGTTTGTCCCATTCTTCTTCACAGGACGTCTCAAGCTCCATCAGGTTGGATGGAGAGCTTCAGTGCACAGCCACTTTCAGATCTCTCCAGAGATGTTCAATCGGGTTCAGGTCTGAGCTCTGGCTGGGCCACTCGAGGACATTCACAGAGTTGTCCCGTAGCCTCTTTGTTATCTTGGCTGTGTGCTTTGGGTAGTTGTCCTGTTAGAAGATGAACCTTCGCCCCAGTCTGAGGTCCAGAGCGCTCTGGAGCAGCTTTTCATCAAGTAGGTCTCTGGATAAGCTGCCTCTCAGTTCCTGCCTCTGAGAAACATCCCCACAGCATGATTTCTGAGAGTCCTTCATGTGCCGTCTGGCCACTCTCCCACACAGGCCTGATTGTGGAGGGCTGCGGAGATGGTTGTTCTTCTGGAAGGTTCTCCTCTCTCTCCTGAGAAATGCTGGAGCTCTGTCGGAGTTACCTTTGGGTTTTTTGTGACCCTCCTCTCCTGATCGTTCAGTTTAGCCGGGTGGACAACTCTAGGAAGTCCTGGTGGTTCCAAATTTCTTTCATTTACAGATGATGGAGGCCACTGTGTTCATTGTGCCCTTCCCCAGATCTGTGCCTCGATACAATCCTGTCTCTGAGGTCTACAGACAATTCCTTGGACTTCATGTCTTGGTTTGTGCTCTGACATGCACTGTTAACTGTGGGACCTTATATAGACAGGTGTGTGCCTTTTGTATTTGAACCAAGAATTGATTTGCGTCAAAACTTCATGTCAAACACCATTGCTACTGTAAACAGTCCAGTGTCTTCTGTAATTTTGTCTGGTCCAATCAGAAGTTAGTGAGCGGAGTTAGTGTAAACAAGGAGAGTTATTTGCACATGATGTAAATAGATACTCTGTAAAAGTTAATTTTTTATATGCTGTGTATTTCTTCATCTGATAACATTTGTCTTCCATCAGAATGAGAGCCGGCCTGTGAAAATGATGTACCAGGAGCAAATATTTCCCATCAGGAGCATCCCAGAGCATGATGTGCAGGTGCTGGAGTTGCCGTATGAAAATGAGGAGCTCAGCATGTTGATCCTTCTTCCAAAAGAAACTCAGGACGGCTCTGATCCTCTTCTGAAGGTCAGCAAAAGTCCCATAATCAGATAGTTTGTTGCTGTGTATGTTATTTTTCAGCATGTGTGTGTGTTTGACAGCTGGAGTGTGAGTTGACCCTTGACAAGCTGCTTGACTGGACCGATAGAGATGACATGACCACACGGATGGATGTCAAAGTCTATTTGCCAAAGTTCAAGGTGGAGTTTGAGAGCTCCCTATCAGCAACACTGCACAGGATGGGTATGAGCTCTGTGTTCGAGGAATTAAAGGCTAATCTGACTGGCATGAGCAGTCAGGACGGCCTCTTCATTTCAGAGATGATTCACAAGGCCTTTGTGAACGTGAATGAGGAAGGCACTGAGGCGACAGCAGCAACTGCAGTCCTTTTGGTGACCAACAGCTGGATTCCAGAATTCCAGATTTTCAGGGCTGATCACCCCTTCATTTTCTTTATCAGACACAACCCCACTAACAGCATCCTCTTTCTTGGCAGATTCAGAGGCCCAGTCTAGAAACGTGATGTTTTTTTTTTTCTGAATGTCTTCACAAATGAGATTATTCCAGATAATTTATAGAAAGAATAATAATATTGAACCTCCTTTTAAAGCCACAATATGTAATCTTTCGTCGCTTATTCAAAACAAAGACGCAGCTTGATGACGCCTGGATTTGCTGAGCTTTTAGTCAGATGAGTGCTTCTTCCACTTGAAACACAACGCTATCATGTTAGACCCATCTGAGTGTGCTGATTTGTTATAATGCTACTCTGTGAGTTCGCTTGATGGCTACTACGAGACAGAGATGGGCACTTGTGATAGTGACTCGGATTTTAGTCAGATGTTCTGAGACCTGGAAAACGCAGGGGTGGATCGGCAACCGCCACCCTAAGAAAGACCATTGCCACCCCAGCAGTGTATTCCAAATTACCAATATATAAAATATAAATGGTTTCCCCTTCCGATTTACATCAGCAGCGCTTCAATTTGATGAAATGAATAATAGCAAGAAAACACATCTTTCTGCGTAGTTTTCTAAACAAAATGACTCTTATGAACTGCTTAGTGATCAGCAACGCAACTAGCGATCACAAATAAATGACTTTATTGCCTGTTTTACACATACTCTGTTTGCAGTGCGTATATTTTTTCCCCCGTCCCTATGTTACCGGATTACAGCCTTTACGCTGCACATGGATGCGGTCATTTTGTTTTTCCAAGTATTTGTACTTTATCAGTGTTCTTCTTCTGAAAACTTTTACTTCACAACATTATAAAACATAATATTGTACTTTTTACAGCAATACATTTCATATTGGATATCATTTAATACTTAATTACATTAAAAAATGTAGTACTGTATACTTTTACTTAAGTAAAAGTAATTCAACGTTTTACTTGAGTAAGTTTTACAAGTAAAAAGTACCAAATTTTTAATGTAATGAAGTATTAAAGATAAGAAAACAACAACTTTTATTTATGAAATGTAGTGCAGTAAAAAGTATAACATTATATATTATGCTTTGGAATGCAGTGAAGTAAAAGTTTTCTAAAGAAAGACACAAAGTATACTTAAAAAATTACTTGAGTAGAAAGTAAAAATACTCCACTACTGTCCGCCTCTGCTGCTGGACGCGCTGAATTAAAGTGACAGAGCATTGTTTGCATTAAAATAAACATGTTTTGAAGTGAAAATAGTTATTTCACCACAGATGCATATCATTTTAAGTCTAATCCGTTTCAAAGTCAACACATTTTTGCTTTGGATAAAGCAAGGAAAATTACATTTAGGTAAATAGGGAGACATAATGGAGAGCACTCGTCCTTTCTTGAAGGTGAAGAAACCTTCAAGAAAAAGATTTCTTGTAAAAAGATTCAAAATGAAAGAAATTAAAGACTAGATTTTTTTTCTGTTGTAAGTTTTGATGTAAAATGTTTTTCCACTTGCGTGAGCAATGTAATATAAAGTGATTAATTGAATAAAACATTGTAAATGTAAATGTAGGCCTAGTGCGATTAAACGTGCCATCTATGCAAGGGTGTATTGTAATGCTGACAAGCCATCATGTTCAGTAAAAACCTTTGGATTTGTAATAAAAATAATGAATAAATGTTGTGTCTGTGGTATACAATCGCGGATCAGTTACGTAGGCCCTGCAGACGAGTAGGCTGTGTGTGAAACAGGCTTAATGTTTTACTAACTATTTAAAAACTTTAACTTTAAAACTATTTACTGTAGTGTACATTTAGAAAGCTATAACTTTGTACTTATTGTTATGTCTTGCGGGATACTATGAAACGAAAGGCTGACATGACATCCATAGTTGTTTTTTTAAACCAAAACGCAAAGAAAAATCAGAGTCAGATAATGTGGGAGTGGAAAGTGCAGATAAGAGAAAAAGGTATACATACAAATGAAGTTGTGGAAGGCAGCAGAGGAGAAGATGGAGTGGTGGAAGAAAGAAATAGAAATGGATGATAAACAGCTAGATAGAGTTGATGATACAGAAAAAAATATAGCATGAAGAGATGGAAGAGAGACGGCTAAGGGAGGAAGAGAGCTCAGACAGTGAAAGAGAAGAGAGAGCTTGACACCAGCACCCAAAGGTGGGGCGCAGAGCTGAAGCGGTTAAAGGACCATATGTCAGTAATGTTTACCTTGTAAACCAATCCGTTAAACCAATACAATCTTAAACCTGTATTTTTGTTTCTTTTCTTTTGAAAATATTAGCCTAGTTGGTGATTGAACGCACCACATCTTAAACTAAATGCACTACTTGTGGTTTATATGTATCTGCTATCTGTTGGTGATTAAATAAACCAGTACTTGATGCACTGAGGCTTATATTCATATATAATCTGTATTGTTTGTCATGCTTTGTAAATTATTATTGATATGAACTTGTACTCACTTTAAGTTTCCAGTCCAGCTATCCGGTTCAGGCTAAATCTATCACACAACAGTCTTTATAGGCCATTAAAAATGTGTGCCCTGTGTATATACACTGAATATGTACCCTACATTATTACTTCAATCCACAAGAACCACGCATAGATGCTTACTTAAGTGTTGCCACCCCTCGGTCCCCAATGTCATTTCTAGCGAGAAATTACGGTAACACTTTACAATTCGGGTGCACTAATATGCATTAATTCATGCTTAATGCACAGATAATCAGGAGTTAATGTAATACTAATGAAGAACTAACCCATTTATTAATGATTACTGCATCAGCAACTAATGAAGATTCAAAATGATAATAGGCTAGATAAAGTAATCATTAAGCTGTTATTAGTTAAATATGTCAATTTATTAATTCCTTAATAACATTATATTAACTAATAATTTAAATTAACATGTTAATTACCACAAGGGGTCAAAGCCATGCATTTCAACTTCCAGTTGTCTGCTTTAATTAATCATTAGCTAATGATTTATAAAGGTATTATGTTATGACTTTAGTTGTGCACGAAAAAAGAAAGTTGAGAAAACGAAATCATGTCAAGCAACCATGCATGTAAATAAAGAACCGATCAAATGCATATAAATGTAAACAACTTAAAAGTAGGCCTATGCCCCTCCATCAAAATCACTTATTCATTTTTATTTTATAAATAGGCATACAACACTTTAGTGTTTTGTAATGTTAACGTCATCTTAAAACACTTTAGCAGTTAATTTAGCATAATAGCCTTTTATTAATACGATATTAGAGTAGCACTTTAAAAAAAAAATTAAACTCTGGCACTTTTTTATTTTACTTTTTATTGTGTGCATCATTTAAGTTAACATTTATTCAACAGTTATGTGTATATTGTCATTAAACATTTATTTCTATGTTGTTGCGTCTGTAACGGGTAGCCACACACACACACACGCACGCACACACACACACACGCACGCACACACACGACAGTCCTATCTGTGCTTCTGTTCTTAAAGATACTTATTTGGGAACTAATTGTTGGCGATATATGGCAGAATGTCAAAAGAGTCGAATTTTAGCCTAATAATAACGTCGTCTTTTTTATTTGTAGACTATAAAAGCAATCTTGATGATATGTTGCTAATATTATTATAGATAAATAGAAAATATATATTTTTGAGAATTATACGGTTTCAGAAATGTGCTTTTATTGTAATATTTGTTGACTGAGTTTGATGAGTGGTCTGCTTAATAATTAACGTATGCCCACCCGCAGTTCTCCAGTTTATGCACCAGCTGCAAATGCTAAACATAATAGACAGCACAAATATTTGTATGGATAATCATGAATAAAAAAATAAAAAAAAGCTTGCTCTTTGTATTTGTATTGCATGCTCAGTTTAAATCTAAATAACCGGCCTCGCTGATAAACGATCGAGTTCGACTGTAACGTCACAGGTCGCCTTAGAACGTTCGGCGAGTATAATGCTGAGCGCAACGGCCTTTGCTTTTTGTAGCGAGTCGGCGAGTGTGTGAGTATGCTATGCTTTTTAAACTGGTTTTAATTTACCTCAGAGAACAATCTGCTTAAACTTGGATGTAATTGTCTTGATTTACAGTACATTTAGATGAATAAATGCTACACAGTGGCGGTTTGTGTGAAATTGGGAGGCTGATATGCAAACCAATAATGATTAAACCAGTTTTCTGTAAATGTTGATAATTTATATTTCATTGACCAACTGATATACTGTATGTATACTGTATGTTTACTCAACTCATCGCTTCCTTTTCTCTTTCTTTCATAGTTTTTCACAGTTATAGAAAGTATTTTTCATGTCTAGATCATTTTTCTCCAACATCACGAACATGTCAACTATGCCCACAATTTTTGAGACAGAGGAGACATCTGAATACTCGGATGAGCTCACGGCGGCCCTTGCTGCAGGGCGTTGGTGGGCAATTATGGAGATTTCAGATCCCATCCCTGAGTATCCTGTGGAGAATGGGGACCTCATTTCAGGCAAGTGTTGGGGAACACGGGGAGCACCTGTGCCCGCCAGGTCCACACGGGGAGCACCTGTGCCCGCCAGGTCCACGCAGGGAGCACCTGTGCCCGCCAGGTCCACGCGGGGAGCACCTGTTGCCGCCAGGTCCACGCAGGGAGCACCTGTTGCCGCCAGGTCCACGCAGGGAGCACCTGTGCCCGCCAGGTCCACGCAGGGAGCACCTGTGCCCGCCAGGTCCACGCAGGGAGCACCTGTGCCCGCCAGGTCCACGCAGGGAGCACCTGTGCCCGCCAGGTCCACGCAGGGAGCACCTGTGCCCGCCAGGTCCACGCAGGGAGCACCTGTGCCCGCCAGGTCCACGCAGGGAGCACCTGTGCCCGCCAGGTCCACGCAGGGAGCACCTGTGCCCGCCAGGTCCACTCAGGGAGCACCTGTGCCCGCCAGGTCCACACAGGGAGCACCTGTGCCCGCCAGTTCTGAGAAGGAGGGCCTCGCCTCATCGCCGGCCTTCACTGGTGCATCTGAGAAGGTCCAGTACTCAGGTTTCAGTTCCACAGATCAGAGGAGAAAGTGGACTTTGAAAAAGCCACAGGGAGCACCTGTGCCTGCTGGGTCCTGCCAGGAGCCACATGTGCCCATGAGGTCCCAACAAAGAGGGAAACTCAGGATCCCCGAGTACCTAATTAAGCATTTGAAAGAGGCCTCTTTAGAAACTGCCAAGCCTGCCAAGTCTCTGCAGAGGGCACCTGTCTCAAAGGTGCTTGCATGCTCCCCACATAGAGCACCCATTCCAGAACAGATTGTAGAGTGCAGGCCAAAACCAAAGATCCCTGAAGCATTGACATCTGAGCTGAAGGAAGCACCTGTGCCCACCAGGTCCAACCAGGGAGCACCTGTGCCAGGCAGATTCAAACAGGAGGGCCTCACCTCATCCCTGGGTGATGCATCCGAGAAGGTCCCGAACTCAGGCTTCTCAGATGACACACTAAAGACCACAGAGCAGCAGAGAAAGTCAAAACCAAAAAAGCCACAGGGAGCACCTGTTCCCATCGGGTCCCAGCAAAGTGGACAACTCGGGATCTCTGAGCATATAACTGAGAATCTAAAAAAGACCTCTTCTAAAACGCCTATGCCCAACAAGCCTCTGAGGGCACCTTTGGCTCCCATGCCAGGCAAGTTTTTGGACAGACCTAAACAGGAGCTGCTGCAACAGAAGCCTCTAGCCCCTTCCCTGAAGCTAGACCCTGTCTGTTGTGCATCGGTTATTAACACGAGCTCCGAGTGGATACACGTCACAAACCCTGAGCTGCGGAGCAAAGAGCTGCTTAGGCAGCGTTTACGCAACGCCCCAGTACTTGTGCCTGTCTCAAGCCTCAGAATCCCGAGGCAGCTGAGGGAGAAGTGGAGGGTAATGTTGGAGCAGGATCAAAAGCAAGAGAATATCCAAAATGAAGTGTCTGTTCCTGCCCAGACCCCACTTGTTTCACCGTGTTCCCCACAGCAACTACCGAGGTCTCTCCAGGGAGCGCCCATTTGGGACACAGGAGCTCATGTAAGTTCCTTCTGTCTCTTGTATTTACTTAGTTGAAGTTACTTTTTTAAATCAATCTTAAAATATGCTACTGTGTTTACTAGGTCCTCTTTTTAAAATCCTTTAATTTTTCAAGAAGATACAGCTTTAGATTTAAAAGAACAAATCTGTCCAGTATGGGAAGATTATACATTGCATCTGCTCCCTCAACAGGCAACTCAACAAACATTAAGTGTGGAGTTACACAACTATCAAGCTCCACAGATAAAGAAAAAGAGGACTCTGAAAAAGAGGACTCTGAGCGGCATTCAACCCAGGACCCAGCTGACCCTGAAAAGAGCATTGGTTAGACTCTCATATCTCTCAGTTTTACTTAGGTTTAGAAATTAAACACTTTAAATCACATAATAATAAAAAAAGACCCCTCATATTGAAATGATAGAAGCAAGTGGTCCTTAAAATAAGAATCACTCATTAAATCTGGATTATGTCCGTTCCTTCAACAGGACAATGCAGGTGTGGACCAGTCAATCCCCCCAAAAAAGCAGCGCATGGGACCTGAAGTAAAGGACAAGCGGTCGAATCCAGGCAGCACAGACCAAATCGATTATTTATGTAAAATATTCACAAAATGTTGTGTCATTTCAAGTACATGCCTTATATGAATGCATGTATAATAAAAAAACAAAAATATAAGCTGTGTTTTTATTTATTTGTCAATGATAACACACATTAGGCCCTACTGCTGTTATATAACAGATGATTTTGATGTGCTGTCACTGCACTGATTAAAGGTGCACTATGCAGCTTTTGTCCACTGGAGGGCGCCTATGAAAAACAAATGCGTAGTTTGATGACGCAAAGTGTGAGCGCAGCATCTTGGGAGATGTGGTCTTCTCATCACAGCCGGTGAAAAATAGGACTCGGGCAGAAATCACGTTCATGCATGCGGTTATTAATGTTACTGTAGTCTAAAGCAGGGCAGGACCGAGTGTTATGGACCTGAGCACAGCTGCTGGAGCGATTGTTAAACAAATACCCGCCTCGCGAATACCGGGACTTTTATTATGACGGGACGGGACTCATTCGCCGGGCGCCTGCACAGATCCGCTCTTCCGGTTATGATTTTGAGGTAATGGAGCTCTGTTTATCATATTAGATACATTTAAGTGTGTTTAAAACGATGTTATGATGTTACTCCGTGCGTTCAGTTGTTCACACTGCTAAGAGTAAAGCGCTCCTGCCAAATAAAAGCCGAAACCGAGGGTAACGCAGATATGACGCAGAATTGACAATAATGTAAAATGTGTACCTTGAATGCAATGTAAGTCGCTTTGGATAAAAGCGTCTGCCAAATGCATAAATGTAAATGTAAATGACGCAATTGACAGGCGACTCTCTCAAATGCAATGCTGCAACGTCCCGGTCCTTAGTTAAAATAGCAATTTTCTCACAATTTACAAATAGTTGGAAACATCTGGGATATTTAGGTACTCAACTGAACAAAATATATAACACTGGCCTAGTGGTTTTTGGATATTTTACTGCAAAAATACTACATAGTCCACCTTTAAATTCACACACTAAGCCAATGGCATTGTAACAACTGTAATTCCTATTTTCCATCATTTATGGCTGAAGACAATCGGTATATATATTATAACTGATTCACCATTTCAGTAGGCCTACTCAAAGACCAGCCCCCTTTAGTTACTGTTGCTATGTCCGACAAGCCGTGCTCTCACACCACACACACACACGTTCTCATGCAATGAAAAATACATTGCAGAGCAAAGATAATAGTGACAAGGCACTGACAGATGGGACAGAATAGGTTACTTTTAATATAAATATGTCTCAACCCTAAAATTGTAATTGTGAACCGATCGACTCTTCCTTCTAGCTTATTTATAGTTTCAAATAAACACGAACGAACTTTAGAAGGAATGTTGTTTCATACACGGAAAGACGTCAGTACACACTGACGTTACTCTACGAACTCTCTTGACTGCTTTGTCGGACGAAAATGGCAGATTCTGCAGATTGTGAATGTTCAGATCAATCAAAGTGCAGGCAAAGCCCGTGAATGACAAATTTAAAGACAAGACTTTTTCTATACTCTTATCGGTGGATGTGGATCTTTTGTATTTCAAAAAGTATATAAAATATAACAACTATTTTGGCTACTTTTAGGCAGTAAGTAAGCATATTAAAGTTCAATGTAGGCTACAGAACATTTGAACTTCTGCATATTCTACATATACGATTCATAAATATTTATTTCTATAAATTATGTCTTTTATTTAAAAAACTAACTTTCTGATACTCGTTCATTATTATTATTGGTAGCCTATTCGTTTTGTTGTTAGTGTTTTTATAGGTTATTACTGTTATTTGAAAATATCTTTTGGCTTGGAGCACATGACTATTAACTAATTGATTAAGTAATATGTAATTGTGGTTATGGGTTTTGAATTAGTTAAGTCATGTGCCCCAACAAGTAAAGTCATAACATAATGATACCTAATAACAGACTAATAGACTAATTACAGTACTTCTCATCTGACAGTAGTGGCGCTTTACACACATAAAGAACATTTTCAGACGTGGCCATCTGTCTCACATTGGTTCCTCGATATACTTAAGTGAAAAAATTGCATACAACACACTTATTCTGATTTTTATTATTACTGTTATATGAGAAAATATGATATTTCATATACTGTAATAAATTCATTGGCTTCATTCAAGATTTCTGGTTTGTTCACTGAACTTTATGATAAGCTTATTTTACACAATTATATGTTTTGTGTGCATGAACTCCAGGTTCACACTCAGCTAGATTGTTTTTACAGTTTAAGACTTCCCATAATACATTGAAATGCATAGTATTTTTGTGTTCATATAAATCTGTTGGCCTGTCTTTTTTTTTATTTTAAATTATTGATAAGTGTACATGATAAGTACAGGTATATTACAATTCTAAGTGTTTATTGTCCATAAACAAACTTCATTAAAAGTGCGATATAATGAGCGCACTAGTAACAGAAACGCTACAAACTTGATGTGGTTTAAGCGATCATCCCAAAGAAAGTTGAACTGAAGAAAACTGTGCAATACTTCATGTGTCATGTTTCTTTCACAGAATTAGTTGGACAAATAGTGTAAAAAAATAGGGAAAGAGTTACTGTAAAGACAACACCCTTCAATAGCCAGTGTTTCCTAACTATCTGAGACAAACATACAATCTAAGGATCATTGCTGTTGTTAAAGGCACAGTATGTAAGATTTTTGGATTGACACACCCCTCACATTTTTATTAATACTTTATATATTAATATACAAATTATATATTATTTGACTTTTTTGTCACAGCCGCCATCTTTAGGACCTTTGCGTAGCCATCTGCCTGGTGATCAAAAAGATGCCACACGGCAAAACAAGAGGGTGAATAAAAAAAATTACAAATTTTGTGGCCAAATATGACCCCTCTCCAGTTTTTTGCATATAGGATGTGCTGAACGAACAAGTCAGGCGCCCCACCTCCCAACTTACAGGACTTAAAGGATCTGCTTTAAGATATTTTATGATAAGCTTTTTTTTTACACAATTATATTATGTTTTGTGTGCATGAACTCCAGGTTAACACTCAGCTAGATCAAAGAATCATGTTTTTACAGTTTAAGACTTTCTATAATACGTTGCAATTTATAGTTTTGAAAAATGTTCATATAAATCTGTATTGGCCTGTCTTCGTTTTTCCAACAGCCTGATAATAGCCTTGCTTTGCACACATGGATAGCGCACAAGACAATAATGTAGTATGCAAATCCAAATGTTTATTGTATATAAACATAAAGAGAAACAAACTTCATTAATAGTGCAATATAATGAGTGCAATACAAAAATAAAGCTTTGGCTAAAAGTCCAGGCGTCATCAAGCTACGCCTTTGTTTTGAATAAGCAAAATTACATATTGTGGTTTGATATTTAATATTATTGTAATTCTTTCTATAAGTGATCTGAAATAGTCTAATTTGTGAAGACATTCAGAGAATATACAGAGGGTACAGAAAGTATTCAGATCCCCTTAAATTTTTCACTCTTTGTTATATAGCAGCCATTTGCTAAAATCATTTAAGTTCTTTTTTTCTCATTAATGTACACACAGCACCCCTTTAAAAAAGAAAAACTGAAATTTCACATGGTTCTAAGCATTCAGACACTTTGCTTAGTATTTAGTAAAAGCACCCTTTTGATCTAATACAGCAAATTAGTCTTTTTGGAAAGGTGCAACAAGTTTTTCACACCTGGATTTGGGGATCCTCTGCCATTCCTCCTTGCAGATCCCCTCCAGTTCTGTCAGGTTGGATGGTAAACGTTGGTGGACAGCCATTTTGAGGTCTCTCCAGAGATGCTCAATTGGGTTTAAGTCAGGGCTCTGGCTGGGCCATTCAAGAACAGTCACGGAGCTGTTGTGAAGCCACACCTTCGTTATTTTAGCTGTGTGCTTGTCATTGTCATGTTGGAAGGTGAACCTTCGGCCCAGTCTGAGGTCTTGAGCACTCTGGCAAGACACATAAAAGTTAGCTAAAAAAAAAAAACACCTGAAGGACAACCGAAAACAGTTTTCGTCCAGGATATGCCTACATTTGGTCGCATTCATCTTTCCCTCGATTGCAACCAGTCACCCTGTCCCTGCAGCTGAAAAACACCCCCACAGCATGATGCTGCCACCACCATGCTTCACTGTTGGGACTGTATTGGACAGGCTATATTTATATTCACACATACTGCTTAGAAGTAAGGCTAAAATATTCTATCTTGATCTCATCAGACCAGAAAATCTTATTTCTCACCATCTTGGAGTCCTTCAGGTGTTTTTTTTAGCTAACTTCCATGTGTCTTGCACTGAGGAGAGGCTTCCGTCAGGCCACTCTGCCATAAAGCAGAGGGCTGGTGGAGGGCTGCAGTGATGGTTGACCTTCTACAACGTTCTCCCATCTGCATCTCTGGAGCTCAGCCACAGTGATCTTTGGGTTCTTCTTTAACTCTCTCACCAAGGAGGCTCTTCTCCCCCGATAGCTCAGTTTGGCTGGACGGCCAGCTCTAGGAGGAGTTCTGGTCGTCCCCAACATCTTCCATTTAATGATTATGGAGGGCACTTTTTTTATTTCTTGAATAAAATAATTATTTTTGTAACCGTGGCCAGATCTGTGCCTTGCCACAATTCTGTCTCTGAGCTCTTCAGGCAGTTCCTTTGACCTCATGATTCTCATTTGCTCTGACATGCACTGTGAGCTGTAAGGTCTTGTATAGACAGGTGTGTGGCTTTCCTGATCAAGTCCAATTAGTATAATCAAACACCGCTGGACTCAAATGAAGGTGTAGAACCAGTAGGGTTGGGCATCGTTTTGATTTGAACAATTCTGATTCCGATTCCGATTCTTACTTTCGATTCCGGTTCTTTTCGATTCTCGATTCCGATTCTTTGAGGGGTGGAGTCAAAACATGCCACATCGATATTCAATGCTATTTTCAATACCACGGGGGAAAACACTGCATATACTGTCAATTAGATATTTTTTATATAATATTTTTTTTTTTTGTCTGTCTTTTGAAAGTCTAGGCAATCAAAAATTTCTTCTGAAGAGATCACTTTATATGATAAAGCTTTTAAGCTTTTTCTCTTATATAAACATTGATCAATTACTATTAAAATTATCTCACAAATATTTGCTAACTCAATGTATTTTTACAACGGGGTAATTGTGTTGCAATAGCTTACACACAGCACAAGTAAGCTTGATTTCGAATGGTAAATTGAATTTAAAAAGACGACTAAACAGTAATTACATAAGAACAAATAAACATATTACAAAAAATAGCATAAATAAATAAAATAGAATAAAATATATAAATAAAATACTGCTTTATTTTTTCAGGTAGGTCTAACATTCAGGTAAGAAACTGAATTTAAAAACGCAAAGTGGCTAATTAAATTTAAAATAACATTGGATAATGTTTTTTGTAGTTTGACTTTGAATAACAAATGACTGCTGTCCCTTTAAGAACTGCCGCACTCATGGATCCTGAACACTGCTCCTGTTACTCATTCTTCATTTCTTCCTGAATTGTTCACGACTGTTTACACATTAATACTCTTCTAAATGTGCACTGAGAAGTTGGTTGATTGTATTTGACTAATAATAAGCTGGAAAAAGAAGCGAATATTTGCACTTGTATGTCAGAGGTGGCTTTATTATGGTATGTGTGTGTGTGTGTGTGTGTGTGTGTGTGTGTGTGTGTGTGTGTGTGTGTGTGTGTGTGCTTCAGATGTGAGCCTGAAATCTGAGGGATTCGTAGAATTATGTGCAATCCCGCGCAAAATTCAGACCGATCACACACACTAACACTAACACGCTGTCGTAAGGAAAAGTCCAGCAGAACGAGCGTCCGTCGTGTTCAGAGGTTAACCGGGCTGAGTGAGAATATGCGGCTGCGCGTCAACTCTCTGTCGGTCAGAGAAAGAGAGGAGAGGAGGGCGCAGCTGGGATCGATAGGCTACTGTAGAAACTGAGCAGGCTATCGTATCTTTTCAGATATTTCAGTATCTATATTTTTGACAACACTAGTTGCACTGTTTCGACCCAGGCTTTTTAAAAGTGAAATAAATCCACACTTCAGAGCGCCGTTTACCGGGCTTCCATGGCTAAAAGAACAAGCGGGCGCGCACCGGAAATCAGGTGGCCATGGAAACCAAAACTTGCGCGTTTGGAACCGAAGATCGGAACCGAAAACAAATTTTCTAAACGATTCCGATGGAATCGTTATTTTTTAAACGGTTCCAAGTTGGAACCGGTTCTCGATGCCCAACCCTAAGAACCAGTGCTAGAAGAAATGGAAAGCACCTAAGTTAAATATATGAGTGTACTTTCCATAGCCACTGTATTTCTTCATTTGAGGGCACATAGGAAAAAAAGTTTCTAGGATGGGCCTCTGAATCTGCCAAGAAAGAGGATGCTATTAGTGGGGTTGTGTCTGATAAAGAAAATGAAGGGGTGATCAGCCCTGAAAATCTGGGATGCTGTAACCACGTCCCAGCCATCCGTAACGAGTATAGTGCCTGTGACTGCCACCTCAGTGCCTTCCTCATTCACGTTCACAAAGGCCTTGTGAACCATCTCTGAAATGAAGAGGCCATCCTGACTGCTCATGCCGGTCAGATCAGCCTTTGATTCCCCGAACACAGAGCTCATACCCATCCTGTGCAGTGTGTCTGATAGGGAGCTCTCAAACTCCACCTTGAACTTTGGCAAATAGACTTTGACATCTATCCACGTTGACATGTTATCACTATCGGTCCAGTCAAGCAGCTTATCAAGGGTCAACTCACTCTCCAGCTGTCAAACACACACACACACACACACAAATGCTGAAAAATAACATACATGGCAACAAACTATCTGATTATGGGACTTTTGCTGACCTTCAGAAGAGGATCAGAGCCGTCCTGAGTTTCGTTTGGAAGAAGGATGAACATGCTGAGCTCATATTTTCTATAAGGCAACTCCAGCACCTGCAGATCATGCTCTGGGATGCTTCTGAAGGGGAACCTTTCCTCCTTGTACATCATTTCCACAGGCCGGCTCTCATTCTGATGGAAGACAAATGTTATCAGACGAAGAAATACACAGATTATACAAAATTACCTTTTACAGAGTATCTATTTACATCATGTGCAAATAACCCGCCTTGTTTGGTGTTGTGGAAAAATTGCAATCACTGATGAAGAACATTGATTATTTAGAGTGTGTTTGTATTCATACAGGAGCTAATATGGGTCTCTGCCATGCAGGACACTTCTGTGCTATGTTTAACACTCTTACCATGTGTGGAAAACTACTGAGAGGGATTGTTTTGACAATGGTGGTATAAGAGATTGTGACTTCTGTCATGTCTTCAGTTCACACTCGATGCAGGCGCTGATGACTATGGCTCTTTCTTGCAAGAAAAAAACCTTTATAAAAGATAATTGACTAATGTTTGTCTCTTATTCAGTAAAGCGACAAAGTAAAAAAAAAACATTACAATGGCAAATGATATTTACACCAACTCTGCTGGCTGACTTCTGATTGGGCCAGAATAAATTACAGAAGACACTGGACTGTTACAGTAGCAATGGTGAAGGGGTAAGGTGTGTGACATGAAGTTCTGCAGCTCTTTTTTGACCTCTAGAGTTTTATTCAGCAGAGGCGAATGGCACGGTGGATTGTGTTCTCTGACAAGTTTTCTGGAAGTATCCCAGAGTCCATGTTGTGATTTCTATTACAGTAGCTTTGCTGTGTGTGATGCAGTGCCGTCTAAGGGCCCGAAGATCGCGGGCGTCCAGTATGATTCTCTGAATCTTTGGATGATATTATGCTCTGTAGATGATGATAACTTCAAACTATTTGCAATTTTTCTCTGAGAAACTCCTTTCTGATATTGCTCCCCTAATTTTCTCCGGACCATTGGGGGAATTGGTGATCCTCTGCCCATCTTGACTTCTGAGAGGCACTGCCATTCTGAGAGGCACTTTTTATACCCAAACATATTGAGCAACTGACCTAATAAATTGGAAAATGGTCATCCAGCTGTCCCTTATGTGTGCATTAAACTTTTCCAGGCTCTAATTGCAACCTGTTCCAACTTTTTGGGAATGTGTAGCTCACATGAAATTCAAAATGAGCCAATATTTGGCATGACATTTCAAAATGTCTTGCTTTCAACATTTGATATACATTATATTGTGAATACAATATAAGTTTGAGATTTGTAGTAATATTACAGCATTTCCCCTCAGCATTACAAAAGGAGACAATGCACCGGAAACCGCCATTTAAGCACTGAATAAATGAATGACAGATGCACCTGACGCTTAGCCTGACAAGCCAGACCCACATCAAGATGTTTGGTCTGGAAACTCACCATTGAGAGATCAATCCGAGGGGCGGGATAAACGGTTGTCTTTCAAACTCCCTCTGCACGCGATAGGATAGCGCTACACCAACCAGAGCAAAGAGGATGAAAGAGCTCGTTGACTGATTAAACATTCACCGTATCAGGTCGGCTAAACTCCGAACACATCTTCCCTTTTTAAAAATGACTTCAGTGCCGTTCTTTGTTCTTTTCTCCGAGAAAAGCTTAACTCCAAGTCTTCCAGAGTCGCGGTCAAAGCTGATTCGAAAGACCGCCGTTCGCCAGTTTCTGTGTTTACTAGAAGCAACTCGGCCGTCGTCATTATGGCCCCGCCCGCCGACTCTATAGTCTAAATGATGTGATTGGGCCGTCCAGATTGTGAGGAATACAGCTCAGAAGGGTATTAAGAGTTCCTAGACCACATTTGCGGGCAGATTAAATTTGCTGCCGCTAGGGTGCGTCTAGATTTCTAGGCTACACGACGCTCCTTACAACATTGTGCAAGGCAAATGGGTGGCATCTAGTGGAGAAGGCTTTTAATTAGATTTACATTAATCTTATGTTCAATGTTTGTGGAAATAATATGAAAAAGATTCATGGCCTTTGACATTTTTCGAAAAATCTATTTGTCTGTAAGAAACCAGGCACCGCTCATCACCTGGCCATTCCCATCCCTACAGTGAACCTTGGTGGTGGCAGCATCATGCTGTGGGGATGTTTGTCAGTGGCAGGATCTAAGACTATTTAGGATTGAGGGAAAGATGAATGCAGCATGTTCAGAGACATCCTTGATGAAAACCTGCTCCAGAGCGCTCTGGACCTCAGAGTGGGGCGAAGGTTCATCTTCCAACACGACCATGACCTAAAGCACACAGCCAAGATAACAAAGAAGTGGCTACGGGACAACTCTGTGAATGTCCTCAAGTGGCCCAGCCAGAGCTCAGACCTGAACCCGATTGAACATCTCTGGAGAGATCTGAAAGTGTCTGTGCACTGACTCTCCTCATCCAACCTGATGGAGCTTGAGACGTCCTGTGAAGAAGAATGGGACAAACTGCCCAAAAATAGGTGTGCCCAAAAAGACTCTAGGCTGTAATTGGTGCCAAAGGTGCTTCAACAAAATATTAAGGCTGTGGATACTACTGTACATATATGTTTTGTATAATATACAAGAATGTTTTCTCGTAACATAATGTGGAAAAATAAATTAAGCACTGTGAATACTTTCTGTAAATTAGTGCATGTGTGGGTAAGCACAATCAATTGTAAAAGATTGTAAAAAATGATCTCCAGTTAGCATCACCCTTGAAACAAAAAGTGGATTGTACCTGGTTTATCTTAAAGGGCATTTCTTGAGTATCTTTGGCTTCAAAGTAGAGCATCCAGTCATTTTTGAAGTAGATGACATTAACCAGAACCAAACGGGGCTTATACTTCACCATTTCTGGCTTGAGAAGATCTTTGATTTTATCTGAAAAACACAAGTTTTTGTTTCTGACTTCACATCTTTGTCTAAAGATCAAGCTTGTATACTAGAAACAGGTCTAAACTGATTTTCATGTAATTGTTTTATTTGAAACAGAAGTGTATATGAAGTGTTGTTCTCACTCTCCGTCTGCTCCTCCACCCATGTGTTAATGAGCTTTCGTGAGTCCTCAGCCGCTCCAATGAAGTCCACAGCCTGAAGCTCAGCGTGGTACAGCTTCAGCGTGGACTCCAGATACTCCTGCAGCACAAAATAAAGCCACCGTCTCACAGCACACAGAGAGCATCAACATGTCTCATTATTACAGGCCGAATGGACTCACGGGTAAGAAGCTGAAGGTTTTCTCTCCATAGAGGCGGTTGGCCAGTTTGAGGATGTAGAAGGCTGATGGACTGTTGATCGATGAGGTGAGGGACTCAAAATGAGAGTGAACATCAGAGACAGAACTGAAGGACAAAACCTGCACAGGGCAAGACAACAGGTGAATCTAAAAAAAAAAAAAACTCAAGGACATGTTACACTTTTTTTTTTAAATCTAAAAAAAAAAAAAAATGATGTCTATAAAAAAAATACAGACTATTTTTAAAAACCATTAATATGCACCGATCAGGCATAATATGACCTAATATTGTGTTGGTCCCCCTTTTGCTGACCCGTCAAGGCATGGACTCCACTAGACCCCTGAAGATGTCCTGTGGTATGTGGCACCAAGATGTTAGCAACAGATCCTTTAAGTCCTGTAAGTTATCGGGTGGGGCCTCCGTGGATCGGACTTGTTTGTTCAGCACATCCCACAGATGCTCGATTGGATTGAGATCTGGGGGATTTGGAGGCAGAGTCAACACCTCAAACTCGATGTTGTGCTCCTCAAAACTATTCCTGAACCATTTTTGCTTTGTGTCAGGAGCATTATTCTGCTGAAAGAGCCACAGCCACCAGAATACCGTTTCATGAAAGACTGATCATGGTCTCAGCAATGCTTAGGTAGGTGGAGCGTGTCAAAGTAACATCCACATGGATGGAGGACCCAAGGTTTCCCAGCAGAACATTGCCCAAAGCCTCACACTGCCTCCACCAGCTCGCCTTTGTCCCGTAGTGCATCCTGGGGCCATGTGTTCAAATCCGCTAGCCTTTTTGTCTTGCTTCTAACACATCAACTTTGAGAACAAAATGTTTACTTGCTGCCTAATATATTCTACCCACTAAAAGGTGCTGTGATGAAGAGATTATCAGTGTTATTCACTTCACCTCATAATGTTATGCCTGATCAGTGATTAACCGCGCCCACTATAAATTTCTGACCAATCACACAATAGTTCTTCTCAGACGATGTGTCAGACTGTAAAAAAATATGGATGTAGTGTCCGTGACGTCACCCATAGGATTCCAATAAGCTGTTTTGAAGCGTAGAGTAGAGACAAGCTGGGCGTTGCCATCTTGCGAGCGCGTCATCGCATGCCACTCCCAGATAACTTTATAACAGGCTACGAGGCGGGACGTGGGCGGAGCTTAGGTGACACAAGGAATATAGACGGCGGATAAACGGCTATCCACCTGCTACTCAAAGTAACCACGCCCTTAAATATGCAGAAATGTACGGCTTTATATAATGTAAATGAGAGTCATAAAAATCAAAATCACCAACTCAGTTGTCATGAAGGGCAAAATTAGCCTTACCGTATTTTCCGGACTATAAGTCGCACTTTTTTTCATAGTTTGGCTGGTCCTGCGACTTATAGTCAGGTGCGACTTATATATCAAATTTAATTCATACTGACTGACAAGAATAAACATATAGCCGCGAGAATGCGCTCTATGCTGCTCCTGTAGCCTAATATTTACTTATAGACAACAACTTAGAAAGACTGAACACAAACAAAATGCCCCCATAAAGAAAATCTTATTCTGCAAAATACAAACAGCATGTAGTAAAACATGCAGCGGAGAACGAGTCACACAGCGTTCGTCTCGTGCGGCTGAGCCTCTCCCGGCAGGGAGTTCAAGTCTAAATACGGTATATGCCAAAACCACAATTTGTACCAGGCTGTAAAGATATGGTTTTTTTTTTTTGCTGTATAGTTGAAAATTTTAACATGGGTCTCAATGAGATTCTGCTCCCTTCTGGACCCGTCCATAAAAGCCAGTCGAGGAATTGCAGTTTACATTACTTCCGTATTGGCTTCAAGAGAGATCGCGGGAGGTTGCCGCTTGGACGTCACTCATAGGATTCTGAAGAGCCGTTTTGAAGCGTAAAGTAGAGACGAGCTGGCCGTTGTGTCAACAGAAAATGGGCAAAGACGCGGGACGTGGGCGGTGCTTAGGTGACATGATGACTAACACACAGTGGATAAATGGCTATCCACCTAAATAAAACAGGCAGAAATATTTGTGCTATTAAGCTAATTCAGGGCTCAACGGTAAGGATTTTTTCTCCTGGCCCAATCGGGCCAGTGGTTCAAATTTTTACTTGCCCTGCCAAAATTTGTACTGGTCAACAAATAATAGAATTATGAAATAATTGTAAATAGAAAACAAAACTGGTAAGAACAAATAATAGAATTATGAGCAACAGCAACAGCACAAACACACACAAAAAAAGTTATTTTGAGGTTTTTTTATATAGCCTAGGTCTGAAATAGATTTTCAGGCTACAGAAATAGTAATTGAAAGTAAAATGTCATATCAAATGTAAAATATCATATATAGATTCACCCATATTAAAGTTATTCAGTTGAGCAGTTTTTCCCGTCTTTTATGAGAACCAAAGACTCCCCCATTGACGAATATTTCCAGGATTTCCTCGTTTTCACTGTTATACAGTAGGGGGCGCTATGACCCATCTCCTGAACGAGTACAGAATCTCCTGATTAAAACACAGGAGAAGAAGAAGCAGAAGCCCACTCTCTCATAGAAGGAGATGCTGCATATGAAAAATAATACGATAATCAGCAATAAACAGCATCTTAATAAAAAGCGCCTGTTATCGAAAGAGATGTCGCCTCAGGACGAGCTTTAAGACAGAAGCTTTGAGGTGCTAATCGACTCGATCTAACAGTTACTCCATCTGTGTTTTGATCATCGTTTTTAAATCCCATCTGGATGTAACGTTAAAGTTAGTATTTTTCAAAAATGCTAATTTTTCTCAGCTTTTAAATGAAACGTACCCACACATTCAAGTGTTGATAAATAAAGAATGCATGACGCTAGAATAAAGCAGAAGGTTTGTTCTTTCTTTTGATATAATTGCATGTTTTGATAATTCGGTGGGCTATGAAACTTATGAAAATGACAAAAACGCTGACAGTGACTGGCATATTTCATGATTACGTTCATTTAAAAGACATAACTGACTATGTTTACGAGACCTGCATTTTGACTATTCTGAGTGAATATTCGCGTGCTGAGAGACTCGTGGTGTGGGTGCGTGTTGCTGTACCACGCGAGAACTAAACTAAGGAGACATTGTTGTCTAGGAGCGCTTGAATACTTAAATAGGCAAAGCTTACAAATGATCAATTTCAGTGAAGATGCAGCACTGGCCCGAGCGGGCAAGTGATATTTCCGTCAACTGACCCGAATCTTTCACACTGGCCCCGGCCGGGCCAATCGGGCACTCCTTGTCGAGCCCTGTAATTACAAGTTGTATTCGTGAACCTATATTGTAAACATGATTTGATTTATGCCAACATTTGAAATTAGCTAAAACAAACAATGAATTAAATAGTTTATTTATACATTTAAAAAGTTTTTGTAAATGTATCGTTTTAATAAACTACATTTAAAAACACAAATTAAATAAACAACTGTAAATATGTATAATTTGTCCATTTAAAAGTGATTTATTTATATTATATAATTTTATGTTTGAATTGTTAAATTGATTATTCATATTATTTATATTTGGCACTCTCCATAGATAATAGCTAAGTGTTTAAAATGCATATTTCAGTTGATATCTTGCCCTCTTTGGCTGGCTGTTGATGCTGTAAACTCAATTTACGAGGCAAACTTGACCGTTTAAATAACAGCACTGAAATAAGAATGTGCCGTTTATCTTTTAATCAGTTTAGGACGCGTTTTTGAGGTTTAAAAACGCCATATTTGGGTCTAACGTTTTTAAAAGTTGGTTTAACGCGTCATGCGCGATATTATGCAAAAGTAGCCTATAGAAGAGATGCGTCTAGGGTGATGTTTACATTTTAAAAAAACTGTGTAAAAGTAAGGTTTATGATTGACTTCTGAAGTTTGTCAAGTAGGCTAATGTATTTAAAATGTCTTGAAATAGTATTCCTCATCATACCTTCTCCATTTCTTTGGCTGTGTCTCCTCGGGCTCCCAAGTAGACCATAGCGAGCGCGGCGCTGACGCTCAGCGGGGAAAAGAACATGTTTCCCTCCGCGTTACTCGCGCTCAGAGCCCGATAGAGATCCAGAGCGAAGAGACTGTTAGCGCGACTGAGACCCTCCATAGCTGGGGATGAAGACACTGCGACAAATACAAGCCAAAACGTCGGGTTTAAGTAGTGACGTGACATTTTGACCCGAGCTGTCGGAGTTTGTGTCGAGAATAAGGAGGATGAGTGTGCCAAATGAAGCCCCGAGTCGAGTATTGTGTTATTAACGGAGAAATCACGTGACCACTGACAAACGAGGCGTCGGAGGCGTTTCTGAGCAGCACTGCAAGCGGCAACCATAGATATCCATAATAAGGACTAGATATCTTAAGGCGGAGTCACCATCGGCATTACCGGCGGCCATCTTGTCACAGGCAGGCTTTCTGTTGGGCTCTGTGGAACCTGATGGAAGATGAGTGGTCTGTCCGAACATAAATACTCTTATCTCGCTGAAATCTTGACGGATTTACAAATGGTTTGGTTTCTTACAAACGTTATTAACATGGCTACAAATCAGGATGCTTTAACACGTTGAAATTGCAGCTTTTCGTTTCGATAAACGACTTAATCGTGCAGCTTGTGTATTACGGCTAACTTATGTGCACGTTATCAAGGGGGCTGAGACCACAATCGAGCTGTTCAAAGCTGTTCAGTTTTATTGACACCAATAACGATTTTATGACAACCAATCTTTTGTCTAGTTAAACTAAACTTAGTTTGCATGTTTTGTTTGTTTAATTTTTTTTTTAAATACAAATTATTTTATTATATTCTTATTAAAAAAGCATATATATATATATATATATATATATATATATATATATATATATATATATATATATATATATATATATATATATATATATATTTAGAGCTAGCTCTGGGAAAAAAATTCAGAGCTGTATATGTGTATAAATATATATAATTTCTCATGTTGCCATTCGGTACACAGTTTTAGTAGCCTATATATTGATTTAACATAAATACCTTGTGTGTGTGTGTGTGTGTTTGTGTGTGTGTGTGTGTGTGTGTGTTCATTGCACCCATCTGTACTGTTCAATGTTACTTTCATATTAAAGTCCATGGTTATAATTATTCATAAGTATGTAGTGTCATAACTACATCTCTGACATTTATAACAAACGAAACAGTTTGAAAATCAGTTGAAAATCGAGCAAGTTATGGTTATTTAAAAGTACATGCACCATTAAAACACACTGTTACGAGTGAGCGAGCTGCCTGTGACAAGATGGCCGCAAGTTGCGGACGGCGACCTCCATTGGCCAATAGCGCGCACGAGACATCTAGCCTTTATTATGGATATCTATGGCGGCAACATCCTGCAGTTTCTCTAGAAGCCAATACAGAAGTGAGTTAAACTGCACAGACTCCAGAAGGAGCAGAATCTCATTGAGCCTCATATAAAATGCCCAACTTTACAGCAAAAAAACAAAAAAAACACATCTTTACAGCATGGTCCAAATTGTGCTTTTGGTCTATATTTGCACTTCCTGACAACTGAGGCAGGTGATTTTTCTCTCATTCGTTTACATTATAAAGTTCTGCGTAATTAAGGGCGTGGTCACTGTGACAGGTGGATTGTCGTTTGTCTTTTGTTTTAAAAAAATAACAATTAATAATCCTCCCGTAAACCCATTATAATAAAATGTAATTTACCTGTGGCCTTCCTACCTGAATTAAGTTATCAAACACCTTTCTTAACGACATAGCCTAAACTATAAATTCAGTTTTATTTAACAAAGTTCGGGAGAAGTTCAGGTGTGAATCAACCAATCAGTGCAAGCACTCTAAATAATGCTGGGTTATTTTTTAACCCAAAATGCTGGGTTAAGACTGTTGGGTAATTTTTGTTGGTTTATTTTATCACAATTTAAACACCATTGGGTAGTTTCAAATTTCCAGTCGTTGGGTTAAACCTGCTGGGTCGCAATGCTTGGTTGATTCTACCCAGCGCTTTCACGAGCTTCCCGCCTTGATTCGTTTAAATTCGCTCCCAAACTGTCATTTTGAAAGGTCAATGCAAAAGGCAAAGCCACTGGTTGCAGATGTTTTAAGATAAGTTCATATATTTTCATTAATTAGTTAGATAAATTAAATGTGCACTGTTTTGATGAACATGATTCCCAATTATTTATATTCACGATTTTATATCTGTACACACTTTACATTTTATTTCAATGTTGTAATTTCATTTTTAATTCAATTTGAAGCGGATTTGTTATGTGACAATATTAATTAAAGTTTCTTAAAGGGGGGGGTGAAACACTCAGTTTCAGTCAGTGTCATGTCAATCTTGAGTACCTATAGAGTAGCATTGCATCCTGCATATCTCCAAAAAGTTTTTATTTTTTTAATTATATAAGAAAGATGCGCTGTTCCGAGTCTTTCCGAAAAAAGCCGAGCGGGTGGGGGCGTGTCGTGTGAGCGGAGCTAAATAATGACGTGTGCAGCAGCGCGCTGTGTGTTGAGTCGAGCGTCATCCCTAACAGCGGAAAAAAACTTTATTCAAAATAAAAATATGGCTTTTAATCAGATACAGCCATACATCTATGATCCGGAATCAGACCCAGAGGCTGCAGTTGAACAGGAGCAGCAGCAAAAACGACTAGAGCAGGACGTCTGTATGTGGTAAGTTACAAGTTATACACTAACTATATAATATGCTTAGCGGCTTGTGTTATTTACATATTTATACTTGAATTATATCGTCGTATTTTTGTCTTTGAAGGTGTACATGTGGGAAGTGCAGTTGTGCACGTGTGTTTGTGTGTTTACGCGTGGTTTGTGTAGACAGTAAGCGGACTAAAAGCAGTCTCACTCACCCTTCTAACGTTGGGACTGCTCCATCCTTCAGCATTAGGCGATCGGGAAAATCCGGCGTCGAGCTGGGCCTTGTTTATGAAACAGTCGGCACCGAAATGCAGCGAACAGATATAAACATTCGCGCAACTCAGTTGCTGATCCGGAAAAGCAAATTACATCCACTGTTGCCTTAACGCGGGGTTTTTGGCGAATCTGTGCAGGACTGTCTTGGTCTGGCAACCAAAAACCCACTTTTTTGGTGACATTGTTATGTGCTATGTGTAATTGTCACCTGTCCAGCATCCTACAAGCCCCGCTTTGATGGGCGTAGGCTGTTCCTTTCGCTCTCTCCCTCTCTCTCTCTCACGCGCTTCCGGTAGAATTGTCCGTAAGGCCCATACAAGGAAATTCCGCCCCCACTAACGTCAAAGGGGACGCATGATCTCAAAAAACTTGCCGAAACTTATGACTAACCGGAAGTAGTATTTTTGACAAAGAAATACTCCCATCAAACGTCCACCTTAACTTTTGAAACTTTGTCTATGTTTAGTATGGGATTCCAAGTCTTTAACAGTCTAAAAAGATCTGTATGCATGAAACAGCATTTCACCCCCCCTTTAACAGTCAAGATCAAATGATCTGCATCTTTCGCTGCATCAAGCCACTCCCATATTATCCGTCATCACTCACATTAATGCACGACGAAGATTAACTGCACAATGTGTCTTAAGCTAACATTGGTTTAAGCTAACATTGATGCACGTGGGGAGCGAAGGCTGGCCTGTGTGGTCCAATCAAACAGACGAGCTACTGGAGCTCAAACTGCTCAAGAAGTTAATGCTGGTTCTGATGGAGAGCTGTCGGAATACACAGAGCATCTCAGTTTGGTGGATGGCCGGGTGTGTGTGTGTGGCTTACCAGGGAACACATGGCCCCAGGATGCACTATGGGAAGAAGGCGAGCCGGCGGAGGCAGTGTGATGCTTTGGGCAATGTTCTGCTGGGAAACCTTGGGTCCTCCATCCATGTGGATGTTACTTTGACACGCTCCACCTACCTAAGCATTGCAGACCATTTATACTCTTTCTTGGACACGGTATTCCCTGCAGTCTGTGGCTCTTTCAGCAGGATAATGCTCCTGCCAGAAAGCACAAATGGTTCAGGAATGGTTTGATAGTTTGAGGCGTTGACTCTGCCTCCAGATTCCCCAGATCTCAATCCAATCGAGCATCTGTGGGATGTGCTGAACAAACAAGGCTGATCCATGGAGGCACCACCTCACATTTTACAGGATTTATAAGATCTGCTGCTAACATCTTGGTGCCAGATACCACAGCACACCTTCAGGGGTCTAGAGGAGTCCATGCCTCGACGGGTCAGCAAAAGGGGGACCAACACAATATTAGGTCATAATGTTATATCTAATTAATGCATATTAAGTATTTTTAAAATAATCATTTTCTTTGTGCATACATTTGTTTTTTTGTTTTTTGTGAAGGGTAACATGTACTTGAGGGGTTTTGTGCATTAAGATACAAATATACAACAATTCTTTAATTTTATTTATCGAGTCTTTCCACCAAGACAGGGCCATCGGTTTAGCCTGGTTAGTTTGTGCAGAGGACAGATCCAAATATATCTCCAGTAAAGAATGCAGCTGATGAGAGTTCATGAAGGGGTTTCCATTGTTGAACAATTCGCTTCTTTGCAGCTGTCAAGGCAGCTAGCCAGAGTTTCCGTACCTTCGCATTTAAAGGAAGCTGAGAGTTGTCGTTCAACAATAGAATGATCGGATCTTTGGGAAAACTAATCTTAAGCCCAGTTTCTACCGAAATTACCTGGAACAATTTATACCAGAATTTTTTTTAGCAGGAACTTTTCCCACTCTGCTTTCCACCGCGGTTTAAAGTACCGTGAAGATTAGGCAAATAAGTCCGGGGATGTAGGACTGCTCCTCCCAGTCAGCGACGGACAGAACTCATTTTACATGACACACACCGTCTGCAACAAAGGTTGTCCGCCTGAAAGCAAATTCAGATTGTGCCAAATAGGAGTCTGAGTGTGCCGCATGATTTTAGATGAACAACATGAACAATGACTCTCTGTGGTCGTTAAAAATCCCAGGATGCCAGTAGGGGTGTAACCTCGGCATCCTGGCCAAATTTGCCCATTGGCCCCTGTCAATCATGACCTCCTAATAATCCCCTGTCCACCAATCAGCTGGTGTGTGGTGGACGTTCTGGCGCAATATGGCTGCCGTCGCATCATCCAGGTGGAGCTGCACATTGGTGGTGGTTGAGGAGATTCCCCCCTTCTATATGTAAAGCTCTTTGAGTGCCTAGAAAAGCACTATATAAATGTAACAAATTATTATTATTATTATTATTATTATTATTATTATTATTAACAGGCTTTTATCTTTTTAAATATTTGGAAAGTATAGGACCGTAATATAATGAGCATTTCCTGTGTGATAGGCCTGAAAATAAAAAATCTTGCAAACGGATTGGTGCAATGCTTTTTCTATTTTCTTCGTCTGGATCAAACCATTTCGACACCGAGAGCAGGATAAAGCACCAGTGATACCATTTAAAATTAGGGCAAAATTAGACCATTTGATACGAGGACGCTTCCCATTCCCAATATATCTTACCAACAAAGAATCTAGCTTTTTCCAATACTTTACTGGTAGGGGAGAGCAAGCATAGAGCTAATAAAATTAATGCGGGGCAGAATATTAATTTTTATAGTTGAAATTCGGACAGATGGTGAAGAGGGCAAACACATCCATCTTAAAATATCAGACTCAACTCTTCCAAAAATTGACATGTAATTAACTTTTGAAATAAGGGGCAAAGGGGGTCTCAGCTCAATCCCTAAATATTTGACCTGTGTTGATACCTGAATATTACTTGGAATATAGAAATTTAAACCAATAAAACCATTCGATTTGGGAGGCATTAAAATAGTTTTAGAGTGATTTATTTTAAACCCAGATAGTGTGCCATATTCTTCTATGATTTGGGGGGCAAAAGGAGAGCGTGGTATATCAGATAAAAATAAAGTATCGTCTGCATAAAGGGAAATAAAATGGTTTGTTGAGCCTAACTGAATCGTGGGGGTAAACATTTTACACTGTCTAACAAACTGAGCCACAGGCTCTACTGAGAAGTCGAACATGAGAGGGGAAAACAGGGACCCGTCTTGTGCCTCTATTAATTTGAAAAGTGTCTGAGATGAGTCCACCAGTAGATGCCCTGGCCATGGGGTTCGTATTTGTATCATTCTAATGAATTAAATTAAAGAAGACAGCATTGTCTTCTCTTCCGGGTTTGCTTTCAATCCGCCTCCCTCTCACACACCAGATAACACGTCAGCAGCGTCACTGCGCATTCGCAAACTCTGATTGAAAACAAACGTGGATGAAAAGACTGCTGAATAAAGTCATAGTTTTTGTTATTTTGGGACCAAAATGTATTTTCGATGCTTCAAGAGATTCTAATTAACCCACTGTTGTCACCCATGGACTACTATGATGATTTTTATTCCCTTTCTGGACCTTCTGGAAAGGGACAGTATACTGTGCATACGTATACAATGGAGAGACAGAAAGCTCTCGGACTAAATATAAAATATCTTAAACTGTGTTTCGAAGATGAACGGAGGAGTGTGGGACGACATTGGGATGAGTCATTAATAACATTTTCATTTTTGTGTGAACTAACCCTTTGAAGTGGTTTAAGCAATCATCCCAAAGAAAGTTGAACTGAAGAAAACTGTGCAATACTTTATGTGTCATGTTTCTTTCACAGAATTAGTTGGACAAATAGTGTAAAAACAGGGAAAGAGTTACTGTAAAGACAACACCCTTCAATAGCCAGTGTTTCCTAACTATCTGAGACAAACATACAATTTAAGGACCATTGCTGTTGTTAAAGATTTTTTTTAAAGATTTTTGGATTGACACACCCCACACATTTTTATAAATATTTTGTAATATTTTATATATTGGCATTCATGGTTCCGAAAACCATTTGACTTTTTTGCCGCCATCTTTAGGACCTTTGCTTAGCCATCTGCCTGGTTCAAGCATAAGTTGTGATTTAGAAAAACAAACTTGACGGAAACATTTGCCTCTGTGTCATCTTTAAAAAGAGGCTTTCTTCTGGGACGCAGTGTGTGGCGTATGGTCTGAGCAATGACAGGCTCACCCCCAAACCCCTTTAACCCACTCAAACATCTGTTTTTTTTGCAAAACCAACCTCTGGATAAGATGTTGAGCATGTGCACGAACTTCTTGGGTCGACCATGGAGAGATCTGTTCTGAGAAGCTGTCCTGTTAAAGCGCTGTATGGTCTTGTCCACCGTGCTGACGCTCAGCCAGTGTCAGGGTGTTGGCAATCTTCTTATAGCCATCTTTATGTAGAACAATAATTATTTTTTTCAGATTCTCGGAGAGCTGCCATGAGGTGCAATGTTGAACTTCAGTGTGTAAGAGCGATAACACCAAACTTAACACACCTGCTCTCCATTCACACCTGAGACCTTGTAACACTAATGAGTCACATCACACCGACATGAAAATGACTAACTGGGCCCAATTTGGACATTTTTAAGTGTCCAAAGCACAGAAATGAAAGGAGAATATTGAAGCTTGATTTGATAAATATATTGCAAAAGAGTTTGAATGAAGATTTTTTAATTCTATATTTAAAAATGACTCATTTAGATAAAAGGATATAGGAAGTTTATTGTGATCTTGAGCCACACTCCTATTCAGCAGGTGGCAGTAATGCACCTTGAAGTTGTATGCAATGCAAACCACCATAATAAAATCTAAAGAAGAGTAATTTCGACATTTTCACTTCGAGGTGTACTCACTTTTGCTGCCAAAGGTTTAGACATTAATATCTGTGTGTTGAGTTATTTTGAGGAGACAGCAAACGCTATACAAGCGGTACACTCACTACTTCAAAGCAAAGTGACATTTCTTCAGTATTTAAAAAATAAAAAACAATTGGTAAAACTGTGAGGGTGTACTCACTTTTGTGACATACTGTATATTTTGTCAACTTACATGATCCCAGATGTTTCCAAAAATGTACAAATCCAGAGAAATCAGCGATTTTAGCCAGGACACGGACTGTGCGTCGCCTATAAATGACACCATACCCGCGTTACACTCGATTTCACCAAAACACCAAAGACGCTTTAATATCTGATGTGTTTTATTAGGGTCAGTGTATATTTTGGCCATTCGATTTTCCTTAAAGAAACAGGTATTCAAAAACAAAAAATGGCTCCTTTTTCGTTTTTTCATTTTTTTAAACAAAACGAAAAACAAGAATTCAGCATGATTTTTCATTTTTCGTTCAGAGGTAGAAAATGAATAAACAGCTTGAATATTCGATTTCTACACGTGGGCGGTAATTATACGCCCGTGTCTGCTGATTGGTCAGCCGAAGATCAAACTGCACTTCCTCAGTTAAGCACAGCAGAATAAAAGTCCTGTGCTGCTACAGTATAGGCCTATGGCTTCTTAACGAGTGTATTGCAGCTACATTTTATCTTTTATTAATCAAACAACCACACTGTAAAAAATTATATGTTCAATAAGTTATGACAACATATGTTTTTACATTGTTTTAACTCATCAAAATAAGTTAAGCAATGTTAAACTTGTTTTTATTAGTTATACAAGATGTAACTCATTTTTTAAAGTCAGTTTAACATAATTTAAGTTGAAATAACTTAAACATCCAAGTCGATTCTACTGCAAAAGTTCAAAATTTGCCTTTTTTTTTACAGTGCAGACTAACGAATGGCTCGACACGACCCATACCCCCAGGGAAAGAGCCTAGACAGGACTTTCCTCTGTGTATAAATTCACATAGGCCTGGGTATGGGAGGATTACAGCTGTCCACCCCGGTTGCCCAGTCTTAAAAAAAAAGAAGAAGTTAATTAAGATATAAATTAATATAATTAGTTATTTAATATTTTAAACACTAATACAAAACTGATAAATGACAACCAGAGAACAATAGTTAAATTCAGAGTCCTAAATAAGTCTTAAATTACATTGGGTTAAATAAACTAAATAAGCATACAAACATGCCAAACAATCAAGCGAAGACCAGCATGTAGGCTAAGAGTTCAGGAAATAGCCTACGCAGCAGCTATAGCTACCTTTGTTTTTGAGTTTATTTCATCAATATTGAGTATTAGCCTAATTGATACCGAACAAAATGGTGTTATTTTCTTTGCCATGTTAACTTCCAAAGAACAGCATGTGGGTTCTCTCCGCGCTGTTTTGACAGAGAAAATCTGACACACAGATTTTGAGAGTTGCCCATCCAAACAAAACAAAAGTCTACAGGAGATGTGAGGAGCATTGTGTAGGCTACAACACTACATAGCCATAAGTGGATTTTAAATTTACAAGGAGTCAAGGACCTAGGGATGGGTACCGAAACCCGGTATTAAACGGGCCCAGGGGGGATTTTTACACAGAAGAAAGCCCTGTCTAGGTTGAGGCTCTGCCCCTGAATGTGTCGAGCCATTCATTAGTCTGGTTGTTTGATTAATAAAAGATTAAATGTAGCTGCAATAAATGCGTTAACAATCCGTACAGCTGTTGCAGTGCAGGACTTTTATTCTGCTGTGCTTAACTGAGGAAGTGCAGTTTGATCTTTGGCTGACCAATCAGCAGACACGGGCGTATAATTACCGCCCACGTGTAGAAATCGAATATTCAAGCTGTTTATTCATTTTCTACCTCTGAACGAAAAACGAAAAATCATGCTGAATTCTTGTTTTTCGTTTTGTTTAAAAAATGAAAAAACGAAAAAGGAGCCGTTTTTTGTTTTTGAATACCCGTTTCTATAAGGAAAATCGAATGGCCAAAATATACACTGACCTATTAGACAGGTGACTGTTTGGAGACATTCATCGGAAAACGAATCAACTAATCAACAGAAACAGCGCTGCGTTCACACACATACACGAGTGGAAGAAGCAGAAGTGCTCGTCTGCGGCAGAATAAAAGCTCAGTGAGTCCAGGCGTCATCAAGCTGTGCCTTTGTTTTGAATAAGCAACGAAAAATTACATATTGCGGCTTGGAGTCTGGTAAAACCAGGCTAGGAATCACGAAGTCAGTAGTGTTTCGGCATCCGGGTGTCCAGATCTGCTCTAGTTACCAACGCTGCAGCTACAAATGTTGCTGATGGATCCTACAGCCAATCTGGCAATCTGCAGAACCAGATTTGGCCACAATCTTACATACAGTTCCTTTAAGTATTGGCTTGGGCTTCAAGAGAAACTGGGGGATGCTCAGAAACGCCTCCGACATCTCGTTTGTTATTGGTCACTTGATAACTCTGGTAACAACACCAGCCTCGACTCGGGGCTTCGTTTGTTCTCGACACAAACTCCGACGCCTCGGTTCAAAATGTCTCGTCACTACTTAAACCCGACGTTTTGGCTTTTATTTGTCGCAGTGTCTTCATCCCCAGTCATGGAGGGTCTCAGTCGCGCTAACAGTCTCTTCGCTCTGGATCTCTATCGGGCTCTGAGCGCGAGTAACGCGGAGGAAAGCATGTTCTTTTCCCCGCTGAGCGTCAGCGCCGCGCTCGCTATGGTCTACTTGGGAGCCCGAGGAGACACAGCCAAAGAAATGGAGAAGGTATGAGGAATGTTAAATAGCATACATTAGCCTACTTGACAAACTTCAGAAGTCAATCATAAGCCTTTCGTTACTTTTATACCGGTTTTTAATCACTACGCTAGAGGATATCTTCCATATTTTTGCAGAATAAGTTATCGTGCATGACGCAGCATCAAGTTAAACCAACTTTTAAAAATCGCGTTTAACGTTATATAGTATAGAGCTATTTGGCGTTTTTAACCACAAAAACGCGTCCTGTGGAACTGATTAAAAGCGCTTTCTTATTTCAGTGCTGTTATTTAAACTGTAGGCCTAAGTTTGCCTCGTATATTCAGTTTACAGCATCAGCAGCAAACCAAAGAACATTATGTTCCAGCTATGCAATAAGTGCACGTTCTTAAATGAGCGAGTTTATTTGTTTGGTTTATTTTAGCTAATTTCAACTTGTCATAAATCAAATATTTACAAGATATTTACGAATAAGCTACAACTCCTTTTAATTACCTTAACACACAAATATTTCTGCCGGTTTTCGTTCGTGTGACTGCAGCTTTTCGGCAACACTCGGTAGACTTTACTTTCAGTTAAAAAAGGAAAAAAATACTGCAATACTGGAAATCTGGTGTTATGTTGTGATTGTTTGGGGCTTTCTGCAGCCCTTCATCAAAACTGTTGCTGAATCATACACACTGCTGACTCTGACTGGAGATGAACCAATAAATACCCTCACACCAACAGTCAAAATAAATAATGCATATTGTTCACAAAGAAAATAAAAGCTTTTTTGCATTAATTTTCATGGTGATTATTGTCATAAATTAGCTTTCTTTCCATAAAAAGCTTTTTTATTTATAGACTACAAGAAATAGTAAGATTAATATATTTAATATATTGTAATTAATTGCAGTTATTTTTATATTGTAATAATTTCAGTTACTCTCCAAATTAATGTAGCAACAACTTAAAGATACAGTAGTATATTTTAAATGTTAGTTATGTCATGTTTTTATGAATCAAGGCCAGTTTCTAATACAGATACTGTTGTCTTTATGAAACATTAAATATTTTTAAACATGAATGATAGACAGTCAACATTACAGTATAATTGAAAGCTATTGAATTAAAAAAAAAACTTTTAATTAACAATCCTCACATAATTATAATATATTATTATAATATTCCAATATTATTATAATACATTATAATAAATGTCATATTTACCTGTGGCCTTCACCTGAATAAAGTTATCAAACACATTTCTTAACGGCATAAACTATAAATTCAGTTTTATTTAACAAAGTTCTGGAGGAGCACACACACACACACACACACACACACACACACACACACACATATACATATATATCCGACTCTCAGCTCTGTCCCGCAACAAGTTTCACAGCATCTCTCCACCACCCCATCGCCTCACTCTTGGCTGTTTCTATCCCAGTCAAGAAAGCCAAATTCTGACCTCACCGTCCTCCCCCGGACAGCACGCCAATTACACGTACATTTTTTCAATTTGATTTAATGTACCTGTGACTCATCATTATGTAATACAATTCAAAATATATATCCGGCAACAGGGTCATGGGCGGCCAAGGCTCATTGATGCACGTGGGGAGCGAAGGCTGGCCCGTGTGGTCCGATCAAACAGACGAGCTACTGGAGCTCAAATTGCTCAAGAAGTTAATGCTGGTTCTGATAGAAAGGATACACAGAGCATCTCAGTTTGGTGGATGGCCGGGTGTGTGTGTCTCACTTACCTAGGGAACACATGGCCCCAGGATGCACTAGGGCTGTTTCGAATGCCATTTTTTGAGCTTCGAAGCTTAGGTGCAGAGGTGGGTAGAGTAGCCAAAATCTTTACTCAAGTAAAAGTACAAGTACTTACGGAAATATTTACTCAAGTAAAAGTAAAAGTAACAATCGTAATAGTTACTTGAGTAAGAGTAAAAAAGTATTAGATGAAAAAACTACTCAAGTACTTAGTTACTAGTTACTTTCGATCTGATTGATAAGATCCAAAAACCCTGAATTTCAGACTACTTAGAGAGCTATATATATATATATATATATATATATATATATATATATATATATATATATATATATATATGTGTGTGTGTGTGTGTGTGTGTGTGTGTGTGTGTGTGTGTGTATGTGTGTGTTTAATGGTTAAACAGTGTAAATTAATGGTGTGCTGGGCTAACCACAGCTCTTTTTAAAACATACTTTGCTCTTATATTTTTATAAGTATATATGCATTCTTAAAAATACAGTCCCTTTTTTTAATGTATACACTGCAGACTGTTGTCTGTCCGGATATGTGTATAAATGCAAGATGTTACATTAGGCTATTCAATTTGTTTCGTTTTTAGCCTGATCTCATCAGTACCTATGGCAACGTTTTTGCAAACCACAAAATATGTACCAATACGTACATATTGCGACAGTTTCAAAGTGAAATGTCCACTGGGTGGCGCTAAAAGCTCATTTTTTTCCAGAACAGATTTGCATGAATCTGACATGTTTTGTTACGTTGTGTTTTTAACGTACACCCACACTAAACCTACCCGAAAGTGTTAACAAAAGCAAATGTGACAAAAATAAAATTGTGTCCATGTATTTTTAGCTTGTGTTTAGAACTCGTCTTTGAGCTCTTTTATCATGACTCGTTCTTCACGGGGTTCGCTCTCAAGCTTTTCGCATTGCAAATACAAATCTGTATCAGCTGAGCTATCGAGCAAATCTGGTGAATCAGAAAAGCAGAACATGGAGCTGTGACGCAAAATTCAAAATGTTTTAGTTTACAAACCATAGACTAAAAAATGCAGTTTTTCTGATAGTGTTCATTTCTGTTGGAAACTGCAGTGTTTTGGTACGTATTTTGTGGTTTGCAAAAACATTGTCACAGGTACATTTTGCCAATGAGGTTGCTCGTTTTATGAGAAAAAAAAGATATGTAAATGTGCAGATGTGAACGTTTGTTTGTGGACGTGTGTTCGGAGGATTCAAACGATTTGTCAATGCTTGCACAAGAGCGCATATGAGGAAAACACTCGGACAGTGTGTGAAATAGTATTACAATAAAGGAAAAGTGCCCATAGTTACCAATTTACCATTAATAGTGTTCAAATATAGGCATCATTGTTACACTTACCGCTGTTTTCTCAGGTTGGAGCCGGAATTATTGTATGCTGAGATGTCCGTTCATATTGGTGCACACAGCATGCATTACATTATGAAACTGTTCTTTTTGACATCTTTGACTGAAAACAGGCTGAACTTGAGGCCACGTACGGGTGATCTGCCGTAGCTCACACATCTCCCTCTGCTTCGGCCATCATCTTCTGACTAAACGCGCGCTAATTTTATGCGGGTGATGCGTATCCACCTCTCGCGAAGCAGCCTCTCCAACGTTTCGCGAGACTTGCGAACAAGTCATAACTTATTTTAAAATATATAATTAACTATCACCATTGACAGTAGCGGAGGAACGCCACCGAATGTAACGAAGTAAAAGTACAGTTTTTTTCACAAGAAATGTACTTGAGTAAAAGTAAAAGTACCCATTTTTAAATATACTCTAAAAGTACAAGTTACCCAAAAAATGTACTCAAGTAAATGTAACGAAGTAAATGTAATTCGTTACTACCCACCTCTGCTTAGGTGGCAATCAATATCGAATATTCGAAGCTTCGGTGGGTGGGGCTAAATATATAATAATAGTGTCGGTTTGCATTTGTATCATCTTTCACGACTTCACGTTTCACTCTTCGGCATCGTAAATGTGTTGCGGCAGACCCAGTGGAGTGCAGTGTTGCATTTGGTGCAATATGATCAGGTTGCACACATTCTTTAAATATTAATAAACATTTAATAATCTTTTAAATAGAACAGTTTCCGGTACGCATTACACGGGCAGGTTTATGCTCCGAAAACGGACAGTGCACAAGTGATACAAAACACAAAGTCTGTTGAGAGCAAGAACTTTAATAAGGTATTAATAACGAACCTTTCTTTAAAACAAATGAATCCCAAAACAGAAATTAAATTAGTAACACACAGTGATTTCAATGAACTGCTTGCTTATAAACAGTTGAATAAGAATAAATGAATTGTTTTTAAAATGACACAAAATGTAATATCTATTACAATTAGTTTTATTCTATATAAGAGATTTATTTTGTCTTATTCTGACTTTTTGTTAATTTAAATCTTTAAAATGCGCGATGCTTTTATTGAAAGCATGTTGCGGGTTTTTTTTATATTTATTATTATTATTTCAAGCATGATTGAGAATGAGTCCGCGACGGAAGTCACGTGTTGAAAAAAAAAAACCTGAATATTCGAATCTCAAAACTGAAAATCGAATACCACCTCACCGAACGAATATTCGAATATTCGATTATTCTAGTACAGCCCTAGGACGCACTATGGGAAGAAGGCAAGCCGTGGAGGCAGTGTGATGCTTTGGGCAATGTTCTGCTGGGAAACCTTGGGTCCTCCATCCATGTGGATGTTACTTTGACACGTACCAACTACCTAACCATTGTTGCAGACCATGTACACTCTTTTAAGAAACGGTATTCCCTGCTGGCTGTGGCTCTTTTAGCAGGATAATGCTCCTGACACAAAGCACAAATGGTTCATGAATGGTTTGAGGAGCACAACAACAAGTTTTGAGGTGTTAACATGGCCTCCAGATTCCTCAGATCTCAATCCAATCGAGCATCTGTGGGATGTACTGAACAAACAAGTCCGATCCATGGAGGCCCCACCTCACAACTTACATGACTTATAGGATCTGCTGCTATCATCTTGGTGCCAGATACCACAGCACACCCATAGACAGTAAAAGAAATGGACACAGCGACCCCATTGACGTCAACGGCGAAAGAATGAAGTCAACCTAGGGGCACTCACTTCCTGATGGCGGAGCGAGCTGCGCAGGCTCAGACTGAGCTTGACGACGTAGATGTGACGTGAGCCTCCTGTCTGACAGCTGTAGGTCTTCTAGTAGTTGTGGAAAGTGAAAGCTGAATCACGTTGTTTAAATATTTTCTCCCGTTGCTTTTGGCTCACTATGGGCTTCTCCCCATTCTTCTCCCTTGACTTTCAGACTTTATGTCTCCACGTCCCCCCGACTGTCTCATAGACAGTAAAAGATTGCCTGCGAGCGTCTCCTCAGGTCTATACGGTAATTTCTCAACTGTGCGACAGAGTCGCGTTGGTTATGATGCAACCATATGAGAGGTTGGTTATGACGCAATCGTTAGCCTATTTTTACAAAAACAGCTTCTGCGGGGCGATAGTGTAAGATACAAGGTAATGGAGCCTTTTATGCATTGTCGTGTTTCTTTAGAAATAAACAATGGACAAATTGAGTCTTTAAACGTCTCAGATGTAAAGTTATTCACTGTCAAAGTGACTCAAAAATGAATGGGAGTCAATGGGATGCTAACAGCAGGTGATGGCTTGGTTAGCAATGGCAGCCCCTAGGGGTGGAACGCTTTCCGAGCGCTAGATTACCCCCTTGAGCACACCTTCAGGGGTCTAGTGGAGTCCATGCCTCGATGGGTCAGGGCTGTTTTGGCAGCAAAAGGGAGAACAACACAATATTAGGTCATAATGTTATGCCTAATTAATGCATATTAATGGTTAATGGTAAAAATAGTCTTCATTTTCTTTATGCATAAAGTTTTCTTTTGATTTTGTGAAGTGTAACATGTTCATGTTCTTGAGGGGTTTTGTGAGATTCACCTGTTGTCTTGCTCTCTGCAGGTTTTGTCCTTCAGTTCTGTCTCTGATGTTCACTCTCATTTTGAGTCCCTCACCTCATCGATCAACAGTCCATCGGCCTCCTACATCCTCAAACTGGCCAACCGCCTCTATGGAGAGAAAACCTTCAGCTTCTTACCCGTGAGTCCATTCGGCCTGTAATAATGAGACATGTTGATGCTCTCTGTGTGCTGTGAGACGGTGGCTTTATTTTGTGCTGCAGGAGTATCTGGAGTCCACGCTGAAGCTGTACCACGCTGAGCTTCAGGCTGTGGACTTCATTGGAGCGGCTGAGGACTCACGAAAGCTCATTAACACATGGGTGGAGGAGCAGACGGAGAGTGAGAACAACACTTCATATACACTTCTGTTTCAAATTAAACAATCATCTGTTGCTAGAAAACCTTTTTTAAAAAGCCACAAATATGAAGTCAGAAACAAAAACTTGTGTTTTTCAGATAAAATCAAAGATCTTCTCCAGCCGGGAATGGTGACTGAGATGACCCGTTTAGTTCTGGTTAATGCCATCTACTTAAGAGGGGACTGGAGGCACAAATTTAATGCAAGAGACACTCAAGAAATGCCCTTTAAGATTAACCAGGTACAATCCACTTTTTATTTCAAGGGTGATGCTAACTGGAGATCACTTTTTAAAATCTTTGTAAAATTGTACTTACCCACACATGCACTAATTTACAATTTAAATGTTTTCTTAGCTATAGCTGCTATTTACACTGAGGTTATCCGGAAAGTATTCATAGTGCTTACATTTTTCCACATTTTATTATGTTGCAGCCTTATTCAAAAATGGATTAAATTGTTTCCCTCAATTCTACAAACAATACCCCATAATGACAACGTGAAATACCTTTGTACAAAAACATAAGTACATAAGTATTCACAGCCCTACTCAATACTTTGTTGAAGCACCTTTGGCACCAATTACAGCCTCAAGTCTTGAGTATGATACTACAAGCTCGGCACACCTATTTTTGGGCAGTTCAAGCTCTCAAGCTCCATCAGGTTGGATGGGGAGAGTCAGTGCACAGCCACTTTCCGATCCCTCCAGAGATGTTCAGTCAGGTTCAGGTCTGAGCTCTGGCTGGGCCACTCAAGGACATTCACAGAGTTGTCCCGTAGCCACTTTATCTTGGCTGTGTGCTTTGGGTCGTTGTCCTGTTAGAAGATGAACCTTCGCCCCAGTCTGAGGTCCAGATTGCTTCATCAAGGATGTCTTTGTACATGCTGTATTCATTTTTTCCCTCGATCCTGAATAGTCTCCCAGTTCCTGCCGCTGAGGCACATCCCCACAGCATTATGCTGCCACCACCATAGGGATGGGATTGGCCAGGTGATGAGCGGTGCCTGGATGACCAGTAGAAACACCTGAGGAGGAGCACCTGAGCTCAATTTTGAGTGTCATGTCAAAGGCTGCGAATACTTGTGTACATGTTATTTATTTATTTTTTCACTTGTAAGTTTTAACAAATTTGAGAAGATTTCAAACAAACATATTTCAATGTGAAAAAAATATAAATTTTATCAGCAGTATTTTCTTTGCAATAAGGTAATAGTTAGATGATATTTATACTGCTAAATAGTGGCAGATAATATTTGCACCTCAGTCTTGTTGTACATTAATAAACGGTATGCAATAATATCAGAGTGTAAATTATTTTATTTATTCAAATTATTAAATGGATGACGTCTTATTTGGACAGTATGCCCTCCCTAAACAGATAAACACTTTATTAGTAAACACATCAGACACTTTATATCCACTTTTCTAATATTTCTCATATTTCCAGACTCTTTCGTGTGTGATGATAAAGGGGATTAGAGAGAGCTTGGCAAAAGGCGTATTTGAACCGCGAATTGATTTGTGTCAAAACTTCATGTCAAACACCATTGCTACTGTAAACAGTCCAGTGTCTTCTGTAATTTTGTCTGGCCCAATCAGAAGTCAGTGAGCGGAGTTAGTGTAAACAGCATTTCCCAACAAGGAGAGTTATTTGCACATGATGTGGAGAGGTGTTCTAATAAAGATGGTACATGTATGTAGGCTGTAAACTGAAGAATGTTTTATTTTTATATCAGACCATTATTGTGGATCTGACCGTTTTATTTTATTTTAACTTATTTTTTATTATTATTATTTTATTATTATTATCTTTACAACTGTTTTAACTATACTTGTTTTTTATTTTTTATTCGTCCATATGGTATTCTTTTTTCTCATGCATTTGTTACCACTGTTTTAATTCATTTCAATGTAAAGCACTTTGAATTGCTATTGGGTATGAAATGTGCTATACAAATAAACTTAACTTGCCTTGCCTTGCCTTGCAAATAGATACTCTGTAAAAGTTAATTTTGGATATGCTGTGTATTTCTTCATCTGATAACATTTGTCTTCCATCAGAATGAGAGCCGGCCTGTGGAAATGATGTACCAGAAGAAAATATTTCCTTTCAGAAGCATCCCAGAGCATGATCTGCAGGTGCTGGAGTTGCCGTATAAAGATGAGGAGCTCAGCATGTTGATCCTTCTTCCAAAAGAAACTCAGGACGGCTCTGATCCTCTTCTGAAGGTCAGCAAAAGTGCCATAATCAGATAATTTATTGCTGTGTATGTTATTTTTCAACATGTGTGTGTGTGTGTGTGTGTGTGTGTGTGTGTGTTTGACAGCTGGAGAGTGAGTTGACCCTTGACAAGCTGCTTAACTGGACCAAAAGAGATGAAATGTCCACGCGAATGTTTGTCAAAGTCCATTTGCCAAAGTTCAAGGTGGAGTTTGAGAGCTCCCTATCAGCAACACTGCACAGGATGGGTATGAGCTCTGTGTTCGAGGAATCAAAGGCTAATCTGAGCGGCATGAGCAGTCAGGACGGCCTCTTCATTTCAGAGATGATTCACAAGGCCTTTGTGAACGTGAATGAGGAAGGCACTGAGGCGGCAGCAGCAACTGCACTCTATTTGCTTGGCAGTGCCCTGATTCCAGATCCCCAGATTTTCAGGGCTGATCACCCCTTCATTTTCTTTATCAGACACAACCCCACTAACAGCATCCTCTTTCTTGGCAGATTCAGAGGCCCATCCTAGAAACGTGATGGGGTTTTTTTCTCTGTGCACTCAAATAAAGAAATGCTATCTCTGAATGTGTTCACAAATTAGATTATTCCCAATCACTTATAGAAAGAATTATAATACTCAATCTCCTTTTAAAGCCACAATATGTCATTTTTTGTCGCTTATTCAAAACAAAGGCGTAGCTTGATGATGCCTGGATTTGCTGAGCTTTTAGTCAGACGAGCGCTTCTGTTCATGTATATGTGGGGGATTACAACGCTATTTTATCATGTTAGACACATCTGAGTGTGTTGATTTATGTTATAACACTACTCTGTGTTCCCTCAATGGCTACTATGAGGCACTTGTGTTAACAACTCACATTTTATGAGACTTCAGACTTGATTCGGACTCAACAAAAATTTATATTTTGTCTTCAATCCTTAGCAACTGATATAGTAAATACATTTTTTTTTTTGCTTTATTTGAATTATATAATATCTACTTCACATATACGTGATGTGGTAGATCGGACGTTGTTATAGAGTCCATGAAACATGACAGGATCCATTGTGCCATATATTCTCACATTTGGATTTATTAGCATGTCAGATCGGCTGAGAATCTGTGGAAAACAATTAAAGACAACGGAACGACAACATCAAATTACATTTTGCTTCTGCAAAGGTCAGTAACATTAACACACTTTTATCAATCTCTTTTATCAAGAGAGAGAGAGAATGTTAATCTGTTTATTACTTTAAAGCGCATATTCCAGTGCATCACAGTCAGCATGTGCACAGTTTTCTTTTTATTAAAACAACTGTGGAAACTTTCCGAAGTTTGATATTTTCTAAAAACAACTGTCGTCATAACGTTAGCCTGACAAGCCAGACCCACATCAAGATGTTTGGTCTGGAAACTCACCATTGACGGCTCAATCCGAGGGGCGGATAAACGGTTGTCTTTCAAACTCCCTCTGCACGGCGTGCACGTAAAAAAAGCGGAGCTCATTGACAGATTAAACTTTCGCCATATCCGATCGGCAAAACTCAGAACACATCTTCCCTTTTTAAGAATGACTTCAGTGCCGTTCTTTGTCCTTTTCTCAGAGAAAAGCTCAACTCCAAGTCTTCCAGAGTCGCGGTCAAAGCTGATTCGAAAGACCGCCGTTCGCCAGTTTCTGTGTTTACTAGAAGCACGCAAACGCAACTCGGCCGTCGTCATTATGGCCCCGCCCGCCGACTCTATACACGATGTGATTGGCCCGACCAGAGTTTGGCGTTTGCAGCTCAGAAGTGTATTGAGAGTTGCTAGACGACACTCACGGCAAATTAGATTTGCTGCCGCTAGGGTGCGTCTAGATTTCTAGGCTAGTCATAACACTGAATAACAAACATGACTGCCGCCATCTTGGGTCCACTCAGCGACTGAATTGAAAATTAATATGTATCCTTTTATATCTTAGGACCTTTATTACAAACAAAATAGATGATAGAAAGGTCATTTTTTTTACAAGATATTTTTTTAAGACATGAAATGATTTATGACTTGACTCAGACTCGTGACAATAAAAGACTCCAGACTCGACTCGGACTCCAGTGATGGAGACTTGTTCACACTGCAGTAAGAGACCGGCATTAGGGATGGTAAATCATGGTACTCACTGTAAATCAAAAACACCAGATTTAAACAATAAGACTAACTGTGTTGAGCTGGAGAACAATCATTAGTTTCTGTCGATGAACAGCATGAATGAAATAAAAATTATGTGAGTATTATTAAAGGCGGTATTTGAATCCTTTTAGCCAAAGCTTTACTGAGTGTTTGTACCACACTCATTATATTGCAATTTTAATCAAGTTTGCTTGTTTCTCTTTATGTTTATATACAATAAACATTTGAATTTGCATACTAAATCATGTGTGCTATTAATTTATGCAAAGCAAGGCTATTATCAGGCTGTTAGAAAAATAAAGACAGGCTAATGCCACATTTTACAACAACACTATAAATTGCAATTTATTATGGGAAGTCTTAAACTGACTAAACATGATTCTTTGAGGATCTAGCTGAGTGTGAACCTGGAGTTCATGCAGACAAAACATAATATAATTGTGTAAAATAAGCCTATCATCAAGTTCAGTGAACAAACCAGAAATCTTAAATGAAGCCAATGGATTTTATTACAGTATAATATCGTGTAGTGTTAGTATAGCGCCACTTATGTCAGATGTGAAGAACTGTAATTATTCTGTATAGGGACAGAAGACTGTCTGACAGGACACGATATAATAATATAGGCTACCTCTAAAACTGGAGGATGAGATTAAAGTGGTGCAGAGATGAGTAAGGATGTGTATTTTGTAAAACGTTTAAGTTCATTTTGTCATTTGTCATTTTGTCATCCGTTACATAGCGGCAACAGAACAGACATTTAGAAATATATTTTAAAGTGTGTAAGGGAAGATCATAATATAAATATTAAGCGGTATTGTGAACTTACAAACACACACACATACATATGAGAGACAACCCAAAGCCAAGGGGAAGGAACAATGTCCAAAAATGGCAGAACCTGAAGAACCCGCCATCTGCCAACGCAAGTCACCTGACAGCTCGAGCAGGCCCAGTTCCTCAGGAAAAATAGCTGAAGTATTTTAATCTGTAACCTTTTGATATTTTGCTAATATATTGATCATTGTGTAACCAGTATTTTTATCTTTTGTTTAAATACATTTTTATTTTATAAATACAAAGTACTGTTCAGTTTTTTACTTCAGCTCATAAAGACAGTTCTGTAAGAATAGAAAGAGCATTATAGTGCATCTTATAAGGCCAAGGTCAACTAACCTACCGGAAGAGAATCTGCTGGAAGGGTAAGCATGAATTCATTCAAATGCTTGTTGACTGATTATTGATTTTGCATTGTTCATTAAAGGGTCATTCCCCTAGATCACTGGTATAACTTAAACAAGCTAGTGTAAGTTAAGACCTAATTCTGACCTGACAGCACAAGGCTGCAATTATCAATATTGTATTTTAAGGGTTAATCAGGAGTTGAGGTTAATACCAGATCTCACCACACGTGCAAAGTATTGAAATTCAAAATGTGACCCCCTCCTGTTTCACATCACAGAATGAGGCAGAAAATAAATTATATTTTGTACAGTGATAGATTTGTGGTGTAGTAGCCTACTTTTTTTCTCAGTTGGACGCATAAGATTTTTTTCTCCATAATTTAGTATTTTATAATCAAACATTTGACCTTTCTGATGATTTGTGGTTCCCTTTCGAGAGAGGTTCCTCGTATTACGTATGGGAAAACTCCTTTTCTCGAGAATGTGAAGCAAAACTTTTAATAAAGGTATCTATGTAAAGCGCAGTGAGCTGCACGGCCATAGCCCAGCGCGAGGAGCGCTCTGATTGGCCGGGCTGCGGCAACTGCAGGAACCTATGGTGAGGCGGCTGAGAGGAACGAACCAATGGGGGGCGTTCCAGAAGCCCGCCGAAAAAGGTGCTTATATTTGCATACAGGAGGCTATATAAGACCCTAATTCGCCATAGGTGTCAGATTTTATCTCCTTCAGCGATACCTTCGCTGGTCTCCGGAAGAAGCACCGCCGTTGAAAAGGCACCAGCGGAACCTGCAGCTGAGGACGACGGACTCCCTCTCCGCCTTCTCTGCCGTTCCAGCTACGCCATCCGGCGTTATATATCCTTTAAACTGTGTCTATGTTGAGTGTTATATGTGTTTGTGTGTGTGTGTTGCCGCTGCAACGCCACTTCTAGAGCTTACAGGCTTGTTCTACTCGAGGACTCTCTCGTTCCGCCGCGTCGTTAAGCGCCGCGGAAAGACGGAGCTCTTCTCACTCTCCCTCTGCTCTCGTCCCGTCGCGCTGAATAGCGCCGCGGAAAGAGAGAATGTTAGAGGACATGAGCACACTCAAGCCGAAGCTCTCTTCACTCTGCCGCCGCCGCGGCTCTTCTTCCGCCGCTGCCACAGAGTTGTTCCCACTCTTCTCTCATTCCGTCGCGCTACAGCCGCGGACAGAGAATACTAGAGTGAATAGGCGAACTCGAGCCGAAGCTCTCGCCGTGCTAGAAGCGCCGCGGACAGAGTTTTACCTCACGCTTCCAATTCTCTCGTCCTGTCGCTCTATCGCCGCGGACAGAGAATACTAGAGTGAATAGGCGAACTCGAGCCGAAGCTCTCGCCGTGCTAGAAGCGCCGCGGACAGAGTTTTACCTCACGCTTCCAATTCTCTCGTCCTGTCGCTCTATCGCCGCGGACAGAGAATACTAGAGTGAATAAACAAACTCGAGCCGAAGCTCTCGCCGTGCTAGAAGCGCCGCGGACAGAGTTTTACCTCACGCTTCCAATTCTCTCGTCCTGTCGCTCTATCGCCGCGGACAGAGAATACTAGAGTGAATAAACAAACTCGAGCCGAAGCTCTCGCCGTGCTAGAAGCGCCGCGGACAGAGTTTTACCTCACGCTTCCAATTCTCTCGTCCTGTCGCTCTATCGCCGCGGACAGAGAATACTAGAGTGAATAAACAAACTCGAGCCGAAGCTCTCGCCGTGCTAGAAGCGCCGCGGACAGAGTTTTACCTCACGCTTCCAATTCTCTCGTCCTGTCGCTCTATCGCCGCGGACAGAGAATACTAGAGTGAATAAACAAACTCGAGCCGAAGCTCTCGCCGTGCTAGAAGCGCCGCGGACAGAGTTTTACCTCACGCTTCCAATTCTCTCGTCCTGTCGCTCTATCGCCGCGGACAGAGAATACTAGAGTGAATAAACAAACTCGAGCCGAAGCTCTCGCCGTGCTAGAAGCGCCGCGGACAGAGTTTTACCTCACGCTTCCAATTCTCTCGTCCCGTCGCTCTATCGCCGCGGACAGAGAATACTAGAGTGAATAAACAAACTCGAGCCGAAGCTCTCGCCGTGCTAGAAGCGCCGCGGACAGAGTTTTACCTCACGCTTCCAATTCTCTCGTCCTGTCGCTCTATCGCCGCGGACAGACAATACTAGAGTGAATAAACAAACTCGAGCCGAAGCTCTCGCCGTGCTAGAAGCGCCGCGGACAGAGTTTTACCTCACGCTTCCAATTCTCTCGTCCTGTCGCTCTATCGCCGCGGACAGAGAATACTAGAGTGAATAGGCGAACTCGAGCCGAAGCTCTCGCCGTGCTAGAAGCGCCGCGGACAGAGTTTTACCTCACGCTTCCAATTCTCTCGTCCCGTCGCTCTATCGCCGCGGACAGAGAATACTAGAGTGAATAAACAAACTCGAGCCGAAGCTCTCGCCGTGCTAGAAGCGCCGCGGACAGAGTTTTACCTCACGCTTCCAATTCTCTCGTCCTGTCGCTCTATCGCCGCGGACAGACAATACTAGAGTGAATAAACAAACTCGAGCCGAAGCTCTCGCCGTGCTCATTCTACCGCCGCCGTGCTGAAGCGCTGCGGACAGAGAATACTAGAGTAAGTTAGACGAGCGAGCTCGGGCTGTTGGGTATGTCAAGAACAATGTCGCTGCAGCGCGCGCTTACTGCCAAGGAAGTTGTAATGGCTGCCTTGTCATGATAGCGCGCGCCCCTTCCACAGCGCGTTGCTGACTAGAGCGCGGCTTACGTCATAGCACGCGCTCACTGTCAGAGGATAAGGGCGTCGGAAAATGGCTGCCAAGCTAAGCCCTTTTTTCACTCTATCACTTCCAGTCCCCTTTATTCAGGCGGCTGGAAAGGTTTTTACACTGTAGACAAAGTGTCCACTACACAGTGTGCACCCCTACAAAAGCACTGTTAATTCAGCCTCACAAAATCACAAATAAATCCCGCCGCGGCCGGATTACACCATATAAAGTCAACTAGCCTTATTGCAGTCAACTAGCCTGTGGTCAAACACGCTTGTCTGCATGCGCGCTTTCAGTCTAGACTAGAGCATAACGGCATTGTGGAATGGCTCACATACCACCCGCACTTCCTTACATTCTCCCAGTTCCCTTAAGTTAAGTGACTGGAGATGAAATATTGCAGTCAACTAGCCTGTGTTAAACACGCTCGTCTGCACACTATGCTGTGTGCGTTTACCCCTGTGGATTTGCTCACTGGTTTGCACCGTGGGTATTCTACGTAGGTTGTGCGCCACTGCACATTGTTTACACTACACACAAAAGAGCTTTCTATGTAGGAAATGTGCCCACTTTACAGTCTGCACTCCTGCACCCAAGCACTTTTCACAAAGTTCACTCTCGCACACACAATATAAATGTGAGGCGTGCGCCCACTGCAAAGCCTGCACCGCCAAAACTAACACTATCCCCACAGTGTTACAAGCAGTGTTACAGCACAAGCAACCCGGCTAACAGGCCCCTATTACTAAGCGGCCAGCCCCCGAATCTAATTCAACCCCTGGCTTTACGAGCCCAGGCCTGGCAGGCCATTCCTGGTATATAATATTGGGTGTTGAACATATAAAACGAGGTTCTCGCCACAGTTTTGCTCGCAGACCCCGCGATTCAAGCCGTGGTCGAGCCCTCTGTAAGAAGCAGTGTCAGTCACGTGCTTCTCGCTGAGGCATTGAGACTGTTAAAGGAGAGAGCGGCGAAAACAGTACACCCGACGCTAGCGAGTCAGGTTTTTACTGTCGCTAATTCCTCATGCCGAAAATGGGTGGCGGTCTCAGGCCCATTTTCCAGGCATCTGAACAAAGCACTTATGACACGCTCGTTTCAAGGTGCTGACGGTGAAACAAATCCTCGCGCACATTCGCCCCGGGGATTGGGTTTTCTCAATAGATCTGAAAAACGCATACTTCACGTTACGATAACCCCCCACCCCCACTACAGGCCATTATTGAGATTCGCCTTCGAGGGGCAGGCTTATCAGTACAGTCATTGTCATAGACTCAAGACTTACGGCATAAGAACCGTGCATGGCTAAGCATCTCCTTTTATGGGCAGAGCACAATCTGAGCTCCCTAAGGGCGGCTTACGTGCCAGGTATTCTGAATCAGGGTCTGGACATGTTATCCAGAGGACCCATGTCCCCAGGGGGATGGTCCCTTTACCCGCAAACAATTCAGCTCGCACAGCACACGCTGCCCAATATTTTTTCTGCAAACGCAGGGATGCCCTGGCCCATGTTGGCCCAGCTGCAGCCTGTGCTTTTTAATAGCCCCACTTTGGAAGAACCGCACATGGTTCTCCATACTGTTTCAGCTGTCAGACACAGCCCCATGCCTATTCTGCCAATGAAAGGGAAGGTCTGGCATCCCAATCCCGAGCTGTGGGCCCTCCACGTATGGCCCATCAACGGTATCCGGGAACCTCTCTGACAAGTTATGAACACTATTTCGGAAGTTAGAGCCCCTGCTATCTGGCAGCTCTGCTTTGAAGTGGTCAGTGGTTTTCTAACCAATGTGCTACGCGAAACATCGACGCACACTCATGCGAACTGGCGGAACCGCTCGCTTTCTCCAAGAGCTAATGGATGCGGGTCGTCCCCCCTCCATACTCGGGGTGTGTGTCTCCGCCATAGCAGCTAGCCACGCTCCGATCGCGGCACATTCACTAGGGAAAAGTGATCTTATTGTGTGTTTTCTTAAAGGGGCCAGGAGATTCAGCCCGCCTTGCCCCTACCTCGGTCCCTATTTGGGACCTCGCCGTGGTTTTGGAGGCCGTGAAGGGTTCCCCCTCCTAACCACTTCAGAACACGAGCTTGAAGCACATATCACTCAAAACCGTTTTTCTGCTGGCTGTGGCCTCGGTTAACCGAGTGGGTGGCTTACCGTGCACTCTCCGTGAGCCCTTCCTGTCTTGAGTTTGGGTCCAGCAACTTCAAGGTTGTGCTCAAACCGAGGCATGGTTTTATGCTGAAAGTGCTATCAACCCCTTCAGTATGCAGTTCTTTGCACTGCTTAACCCGCGTCTCAGAGAGAATAAGACGCAAACCTATTCTGCCCAGTCAGAGCATTGAGATTGTATCTAGAGCGCTCCGCCCCCTTCAGGCAGTCGGATCAGCTCTTCATTGCTTCGGTGGCCGCACTAAAGTTTGTGCTGTCATGAAACAGTCTCTCACACTGGATAGTGGATGCAGTCCCACTAGCATATAGGTCCAGGACCTAGCCTGTCCTACAGGCATTTAAGCCCACTCCTCTAGAGGCATGGCCTCATCTTGGGCTTGGTCGTGTGACATTTCTTTGGAAGATATCTGTGCGGCGGCAGGCTGGGCCTCTCCGTCCACTTTTATCAGATTCTACAAGTTGGAGGTTCCAGCTCTACAAGCAGGGCTTCTCTCCATCTAGGCTCTATCTTGACCCTGGCAAACAGATTGCCTTACATTTTGGCCTGTACACATTAGTCCTTAAGCACTATTCATTCATCATAAGATCCGACTATGTCCGATCAGCTGTTCAAACGAACCGACTCTTCCGGTTCTTCATTCCCCTTATAAGCCGCCTCTGTCGGTGTCTCGGGGGTTTATAACATGTGCTTTGGGTATACTGGGTCAGTCAGCACACACGGCGCTTTACATTGTGTTCCCATACGTAATACGAGGAACCTCTCTCGAAAGGGAACGTACTCGGTTACTTTCGTAACCTCGGTTCCCTGAGAGAGAGGAACGAGTATTACGTTCCGTGCCGTGTTTATGCTTCTCAGGTATCGCTTCAGTCGATCTTAAAACCTGACACCTATGGCGAATTAGGGTCTTATATAGCCTCCTGTATGCAAATATAAGCACCTTTTTCGGCGGGCTTCTGGAACGCCCCCCATTGGTTCGTTCCTCTCAGCCGCCTCACCATAGGTTCCTGCAGTTGCCGCAGCCCGGCCAATCAGAGCGCTCCTCGCGCTGGGCTATGGCCGTGCAGCTCACTGCGCTTTACATAGATACCTTTATTAAAAGTTTTGCTTCACATTCTCGAGAAAAGGAGTTTTCCCATACGTAATACTCGTTCCTCTCTCTCAGGGAACCGAGGTTACGAAAGTAACCGAGTACGTTTTCTGTAAAATATATTATGTTTATTCTTGTTTTGTATTTTATAACGCCTTTTCCTGCATACACTGACACACACACACACACACGGGGCGGGGCCTCCTCCACACACTAACAACAGCACCCACCAGATCAATTAAACATTTTCTTACTGAAGATTTTAGAAGTTAACCACTTTAGAAGATCCGGTAAATATTTTAGCACACAGACAGGCCTATAGGGAACTTTCGAACAACAACAACAAACCCCCAGGACAACTGAACTACGGCGAAAGGACATCGTTTATAAAAGTAAAAATAATTTATACGCGAGTTGAAAGATGGTTGAACAAACTCTAGTACTTAAACCCGATGTTCTGGCTTGTATTTGTCGCAGTGTCTTCATCCCCAGCTATGGAGGTTCTCAGTCGCGCTAACAGTCTCTTCGCTCTGGATCTCTATCGGGCTCTGAGCGCGAGTAACGCGGAGGGAAACATGTTCTTTTCCCCGCTGAGCGTCAGCGCCGCGCTCGCTATGGTCTACTTGGGAGCCCGAGGAGACACAGCCAAAGAAATGGAGAAGGTATGAGGAACCGACACGTTATTTTGGTGCGATTCATTTCAGTGTCATTACGATTATAATACATTCTTGATTCACGGGTTTGGTATAACTTTAACCAGAATATCACAGAATAGACTACTGGAAATATGCTTATTATGATGACTGTTATTAAATAACATTTTATTAAAACATGCAAAAACCATACATTTTACTGTAATTTATTATGCATGCAGATTATTGTTAAGCGAAATGTATACGTTTATGTTGATCAGTGCCTGTAATGTGTGCTGTAGTTGCAATTTTCGAGACGCCCCTTTGCTGCAGCCTGCAGCACGATGACGTTGCTGGATCAAATCCAATACGTACTGGATGGTGGATCGTTATGGTGACGTCATATCGATCTCTAGGTTAACTTATAATGCGCATGCGCTGGTCTTAAGGGGGTGGGGGGGGTGAAACACTCAGTTTCAGTCAATCTTGAGTACCTATAGAGTAGTATTCCATCCTTCATATCTTCGAAAATCTTTAGTTTTATTATATTTATAAAAGAAATATAGGCTGTACCGGAAAAAAACGAGCGCCTGGAGGCGTATGGAGTGGGCGGAGCTAAAGAATGACAAGCGCACACAAAAAGGTGAGCGTGGAGAAGAAAACGCTACCCTAAATAAACCATGGCTATCAATCAGATTCAACTAATACATATATGATCCAGAATCAGATCCGGAGGATGAAATAAATTGAACAGGAGAAACAGCAACAGCAGGACGTCCGTCTCTGTGGTATGTATTGTATTTAGTGGCCTGTCCATATTTGTCTTTACTCGCAGTTTATGAGGACATGATTCGGTTTATGGACTATTGTATGCGACTAAACCTTAGCAGTAGCAAGCAAAACGGTTTTGGACGTCAGACTAGTGTAACGTTATACAGAACAACAAAGGAGTAACGTTAGCGCATTTAAATGACGAAGCACGCTTTGTGAGAACGCTAGGTTTATGTTTGCGTGGTTTTACAATAATCAAACTGACACCTATAGTGCTCAGCTAAACAAATGTTATTAAACACACACCATAGATCGCATGCTCCATTGATAAATTAACTAACGTTATACACGATCGTGTTGTTTACTGATGTTTACTCACGCGACGATAGCCAACAACAGACATTTGAAGCAGTTTTACTCACCGCCTGTTTCCAAAGCAGGACCGTGAACCTTTATCGTTGGGACCGCTCCGTCAAAAACACACTTCTTTGGTAACTGTTGATTTCGTGAAGTCCTGTGACAGCAGTGACAGTGGAGATCCACTTTTGTGACCGAAGCGTGATGTTGTGAAGCTTCCCGTCATTTCTGCGTTCAAATCGGTTCAAATGCAGCGCTGCCTTCCCGGAATGCTGTGCTGAAGCGTTGAAGTCGCTCGACGTCACCCATAGGAATAAAGTGGAGCGCGGCGCGTCATAAGTCTTGCACGGACGAGAGGATCTGCACCTTAGAGCAGTGTTCATACACAATGCCAAAATATAATGGTTGTAAAAAAAAAAATGATTTTGTGAAGTGTAACATGTTCATGTTCTTGAGGGGTTTTGTGAGATTCACCTGTTGTCTTGCTCTGCAGGTTTTGTCCTTCAGTTCTGTCTCTGATGTTCACTCTCATTTTGAGTCCCTCACCTCATCGATCAACAGTCCATCGGCCTCCTACATCCTCAAACTGGCCAACCGCCTCTATGGAGAGAAAACCTTCAGCTTCTTACCCGTGAGTCCATTCGGCCTGTAATAATGAGACATGTTGATGCTCTCTGTGTGCTGTGAGACGGTGGCTTTATTTCGTGCTGCAGGAGTATCTGGAGTCCACGCTGAAGCTGTACCACGCTGAGCTTCAGGCTGTGGACTTCATTGGAGCGACTGAGGACTCACGAAAGCTCATTAACACATGGGTGGAGGAGCAGACGGAGAGTGAGAACAACACTTCATATACACTTCTGTTTCAAATTAAACAATCATCTGTTGCTAGAAAACCTTTTTTAAAAGCCACAAATATGAAGTCAGAAACAAAAACTTGTGTTTTTCAGATAAAATCAAAGATCTTCTCAAGCCGGGAATGGTGACTGAGATGACCCGTTTAGTTCTGGTTAATGCCATCTACTTAAAAGGGGACTGGATGGACAAATTTAATGCAAGAGACACTAAAGAAATGCCCTTTAAGATAAACCAGGTACAATCCACTTTTTGTTTCAAGGGTGATGCTAACTGGAGATCACTTTTTAAAATCTTTGTAAAATTGTACTTACCCACACATGCACTAATTTATAGTTTAAATGTTTTCTTAGCTATAGCTGCTATTTACACTGAGGTTATCCGGAAAGAATTCACAGTGCTTACATTTTCCCACTATTTGTTATTTGTTACAGCCATATTCTACAATGGATTAAATAAAATGTGTCCTTCCATTCTACAAACAATCCCCCATAATGACAACGTGAAATAAATTAGTTTGAAATCTTTGCAAATGTATAAAAAATAAAAAACAGAATAAAGAGAAAAAAAATACGTACATAAGTATTCACAGCCCTACTCAATACTTTGTTGAAGCACCTTTGGCACCAATTACAGCCTCACGTCTTGAGTATGATGCTACAAGCTCGGCACACCTATTTTTGGGCAGTTTGTCCCATTCTTCTTCACAGGACGTCTCAAGCTCCATCAGGTTGGATGGGGAGAGTCAGTGCACAGACACTTTCAGATCTCTCCAGAGATGTTCAGTCAGGTTCAGGTCTGAGCTCTGGCTGGGCCACTCGAGGACATTCACAGAGTTGTCCCGTAGCCTCTTTGTTATCTTGGCTGTGTGCTTTGGGTCGTTGTCCTGTTGGAAGATGAACCTTCGCCCCAGTCTGAGGTCCAGAGCGCTCTGGAGCAGGTTTTCATCAAGGATGTCTCTGGACATGCTGCATTAATTTTTCCCTCTATCCTGAATAGTTTCCCAGATCATGACACTGAGAAACATCCCCACAGCATGATGCTGCCACCACCATGCTTCATTGTAGGGATGGTATTGGCCAGGTGATGCCTGGTTTTACCATTCAGGCCAAAGAGTTCAATCTTTGTTTCATCAGGCCAGAGAATTTTGTTGTCCTTCATTTGCCTTTTGGCAAACTCCAGATGGGTGGTCACGTGCCGTCTGGCCACTCTCCCACACAGGCCTGATTGTGGAGAGCTGTGGAGATGGTTGTTCTTCTGGAAGGTTCTCCTCTCTCTCCTGAGAAATGCTGGAGCTCTGTCGGAGTTACCTTCTGGGTTTTTTGTCTCCTCCCTGACTAAGGACCTCCTCTCCCGATCGTTCAGTTTGGCCGGGTGGACAACTCTAGGAAGAGTCTTGGTGCCAAACGTCTTCCATTTACAGATGATGGAGGCCACTGTGTTCATTGTGCCCTTCCCCAGATCTGTGCCTCGATACAATCCTGTCTCGGAGGTCTACAGACAATTCCTTGGACTTCATGTCTTGATTTGTGCTCTGACATGCACTGTTAACTGTGGGACCTTATATAGACAGGTGTGTGCCTTTCCAAATCATGTCCAATCAACTGAATTTACCTCAGGTGGACTCCAGTCAAGTTGTAGAAACATCTAAAGGATGATCAGTGGAACAGTTGTGTACATCTGATTTATTTATTTTTTTCCCTTTTTAATAAATTTGAGAAGATTTCAAACAAACTTCTTTCACGTTGTCATATGGTGTATTGTTTGAAAAAATAATATAAAATATAAAAATAATATAATTTTTATCAGCAGTATTTTCTTTGCAATAAAGTAATAGTTAGATGATATTGATACTTCTAAATAGTGGCAGATAATATTTGCACATCAGTGTTGTTGTGCATTAAACAGTATGCAATTATAACAGAGTGTAAATGATTATGTATTTTTTTCAAATTATTAAATGGGTGACGTCTTATTTGGACAGTATGCCCTCCCTAAACAGATAAACACTTTATTATTAAACACGTCAGACACTTTATATCCACTTTTCTAATATTTCTCATATTTCCAGACTCTTTCGTGTGTGATGATAAAGGGGATTAGAGAGAGCTTGGCAAAAGGCGTATTTGAACCGCGAATTGATTTGTGTCAAAACTTCATGTCAAACACCATTGCTACTGTAAACAGCTCAGTGTCTTCTGTAATTTTGTCTGGCCCAATCAGAAGTCAGTGAGCGGAGTTAGTGTAAACAGCATTTCCCAACAACGCAGGTTATTTGCACATGATGTAAATAGATACTCTGTAAAATTGTTTATGCTGTGTATTTCATCATCTGATAACATTTATCTTCCATCAGAATGAGAGCCGGCCTGTGGAAATGATGTACCAGAAGGAAATGTTCCCCATCCGAAGCATCCCAGAGCATGATCTGCAGGTGCTGGAGTTGCCGTATAAAGATGATGAGCTCAGCATGTTGATCCTTCTTCCAAACGAAACTCAGGACGGCTCTGATCCTCTTCTGAAGGTCAGCAAAAGTCCCATAATCAGATAGTTTGTTGCTGTGTATGTTATTTTTCAGTGTGTGTGTGTGTTTGACAGCTGGAGAGTGAGTTGACCCTTGACAAGCTGCTTGACTGGAGCAAAAGAGATAAAATGTCCACGCAGATAGATGTCAAAGTCCATTTGCCAAAGATCAAGGTGGAGTTTGAGAGCTCCCTATCAGCAACACTGCAAAGGATGGGTATGAGCTCTGTGTTCGGATCAAAGGCTAATCTGACCGGCATGAGCAGTCAGGACGGCCTCTTCGTTTCAGAGATGATTCACAAGGCCTTTGTGAACGTGAATGAGGAAGGCACTGAGGCGGCAGCAGCAACTGCACTCCATTTTTGTGGCAGTGCCATGTCTGAACCAGAATTCCAGATTTTCAGGGCTGATCACCCGTTCATTTTCTTTATCAGACACAACCCCACTAACAGCATCCTCTTTCTTGGCAGATTCAGAGGCCCAGTCTAGAAACGTGATGGGGTTTTTTTCTCTGTGCACTCAAATAAAGAAATGCTATCTCTGAATGTGTTCACAAATTAGATTATTCCCAATCACTTATAGAAAGAATTATAATACTCAATCTCCTTTTAAAGCCACAATATGTCATTTTTTGTCGCTTATTCAAAACAAAGGCGTAGCTTGATGATGTTTGGATTTGCTGAGCTTTTAGTCAGACGAGCGCTTCTGTTCATGTATATGTGGGGGATTACAACGCTATTTTATCATGTTAGACACATCCAGTACACACTCTGGTGAGGGGCTGTGGACTAAAATAATATTGTATTTAAAACATGAAATGAAATAAAATAAAATAAAATAGACTGACACAACAAAGTGTTTGATATAGGATTAAAGTAATGGGCAGTGGATAAGATATAAACTAATGATCAATTATTTTGATAATTCCTCAGGAAGTGCTGTCACGTCACCTCGCTCACTCTCGTTTGGTCATGGCTAGCAATAAGCAGCAGAAACCCATTTTTAGTCTTTTTTGAGTAACGTTACTACTAACACGATTAAGAAAAGTAAAATTGGGAAATCTTTTTAAAAAACTCTGTTCAGACATCCACGAGGTTTGTGAGCTGGACGTTAACATGTAACGTTAGGCTACTCTCACCAGTCTGCTGAGGTCGGGACACATGATATTTTACAAACATGATTATGAATAATTATTTCTCCAAATATGCGCACATGATGGACTAAGAGCCCTGGCAGATGCTGGATATTGTATGTAGCCTATGAACACAAATAAAAAGAATGCTTTATGAGTGATGATTAACGTGTGTGTGTGTGTGTGTATGATCCATGGGTGTCGGAACCAGTGTCGTGAGGACATCAAGACCCACACACCTTTTAAGACCAATGATATTGGACCCACTCACTTTTATCGTCACTAATTCAACACGTCTGTTTACCAACCCCTAACCGAGAAAAAAGTCTTAGGTGTTTGACCTTATTGGCTGTTTTTTTTTTTTTTTCACCTTTCTAATATTTTCTCCATTTTAATTGAAAATAAATGCCTTTCCGATCTGATATGTGATGTGAAAAGGGAGTAGAGCGAGTTCGGCAAAAGGGGAATTCGCACCTCTGATCAATTTGTGTCAAATCTTGATGTCATGTGTCTCTAACCCCTACTCTAAAGTCAGGGCAAATAAGTCACTGATTTCCGCAATTTTGTCTGGCGCAATCAATCGTTTGGTAAACTGAGGTATATTTGTATCTAACCTTCTTCCAGCAAAACATATTCTGAGACCACCCACAGTTTTGCTTCCGACGCAGATGGTATGATCAAGTTTTAACAAGTAATTCATTTTAAATAAAATAATCTGGGGCGGTGGGTCTACTGATAGACAGTAAAAGAAATGGACAGAGCTATCCCATTGACTTCTACGGCGTTAAGTGAAGTCAGTAAAGGAGCACTCACTTCCGGATGGCTGAGCGAACTGCGCAGGCTCAGACTGAGCTTGACGACGTAGATGTGACGTGAGCCTCCTGTCTGACAGCTGTAGGTCTTCTAGTAGTTGTGGAAAGTGAAAGCTGAATCACGTTGTTTAAATATTTTCTCCCGTTGCTTTTGGCTCACTATGGGCTTCTCCCCATTCTTCTCCCTTGACTTTATCAGACTTTATGTCTCCACGTCCCCCCGACTGTCTCATAGACAGTAAAAGATTGCCTGCGAGCGTCTCCTCAGGTCTATACGGTAATTTCTCAACTGTGCGACAGTCGCGTTGGTTATGACGCAATCGTTAGCCTATTTTTACAAAAACAGCTTCTGCGGGGCGATAGTGTAAGATACAAGGTAATGGAGCCTTTTATGCATTGTCGTGTTTCTTTAGAAATAAACATGGACAAATGGAGTCTTTAAACGCCTCAGATGTAAAGTTATTCACTGTCAAAGTGACTCAAAAATGAATGGGAGTCAATGGGATGCTAACAGCAGGTGATTAGCAATGGCAGCCTCTATGGGTGGAACGCTTTCCGAGCGCTAGATTACCCGCTTGGTTCTACTACAACACCTGTCTGGTCGCCACTGACAACTTAATGACGTCACATTTTCCGACTCAACTTTCAGCCCCCCGGAATGAAACGGCTTCAAGCGCGCCTGACACATCTGAGTGTGTTGATTTATGTTGTAAGGATACTACGAGACCGAGATGGGCACTTGTGTTAGCAACGGACTTGATAAATAGGACTTGTCTTTGATCCTTAAAAACTGATATAGTAAATAAAGAATTTTTCCTTTATTTGAATTTTATAATATCTACTTCACGTATACATGATGTGGTAGATCAGACTCTTGTTAGGATTTGATTACATATGTCCATATATTGCGGATAAACTGAAATGTCATTAGAGTCCATTAAACATGACAGGATCCATCGTGCCATATATTCTCACATTTGGAATTTTTTGTCATGTCAGATCGGCTGAGAATCTGTGGAAAACAATTAAACACACCGGAACAACAACATCAAATTACATTAGATTTTGCTTCTGCAAAGGTTAGTAACAATAACACACACATACACACACACACACAGTTTGACTTTTATCAATCTTTTCAGAGTCTTTTCAGAGCAGCTTCTCTCTCAATGTGTCTAACATTACTAGAGAGAGAGAGAGAGAGTTAATCTAATCCATTTATTACTTAAAAGCGCATATTTCAGTGCATCACAGTCAGCATGTGTACAATTTTCTTCTGATTAAAACAACTGTGTAAACATTCCGAGGTTTGATATTTTCTGATAACAACTGTCGTCATAACAACGCTTAATAGAGTGCAGAAGTCATGACGTCACTTTGGCGCGTTCCCTCGCAAAGACATTGGCGTGTCTTTGCGAGGGAACGCCAATGTCTTTACGAGGGAATGCCAATGTCTTTGCGAGGGAACGCAAAAGATTTAGAGAAAGAAAAAAAAACCGCCCCACCTAAAAAAATTCCTCCTCCACGTCCCTTTAGGGGCTCCGTAGACTCGGACTAAATATGAAATATCTTAAACTGTGTTTCGAAGATGAACGGAGGGGTGTGGAACGACATTGGGATGAGTCATTAATAACATTTTCATTTTTGTGTGAACTAACCCTTTGAAGTGGTTTAAGCAATCATCCCAAAGAAAGTTGAACTGAAGAAAACTGTGCAATACTTCATGTGTCATGTTTCTTTCACAGAATTAGTTGGACAAATAGTGTAAAAATAGGGAAAGAGTTACTGTAAAGACAACACCCTTCAATAGCCAGTGTTTCCTAACTATCTGAGACAAACACACAATTTAAGGACCATTGCTGTTGTTAAAGATTTTTTTTTAAAGATTTTTGGATTGACACACCCCTCACATTTTTATAGATATTTTGTAATATTTTATATATTGGCATTCATGGTTCTAAAAACCATTTGACTTTTTTGCCGCCATCTTTAGGACCTTTGCTTAGCCATCTGCCTGGTTCAAGCATAAGTTGTGATTTAAAAAAACAAACTTGACGGGAACATTTGCCTCTGTGTCATCTTTAAAAAGAGGCTTTCTTCTGGGACGCAGTGTGTGGCGTATGGTCTGAGCAATGACAGGCTCACCCTCAAACCCCTTTAACCCACTCAAACATCTGTTTTTTTTTTTGCAAAACCAACCTCTGGATATGATGTTGAGCATGTGCACGAACTTCTTGGGTCGACCATGGAGAGATCTGTTCTGAGCTGTCCTGTTAAAGCGCTGTATGGTGTTGTCCACCGTGCTGACCCTCAGCCAGTTTCAGTGTGTTGGCAATCTTCTTATAGCCTCGGCCATCTTTATGTAGAACAATAATTATTTTTTTCAGATTCTCGGAGAGCTGCCATGAGGTGCAATGTTGATGTTCAGTGTGTAAGAGCGATAAAACCAAACTTAACACACCTGCTCTCCATTCACACCTGAGACCTTGTAACACTAATGAGTCACATGATGACACCGACATGAAAATGACTAACTGGGCCCAATTTGGACATTTTTAAGTGTCCAAAGCACAGAAATGGAAGGAGAATATTGAAGCTTGATTTGATAAATATATTGCAAAAGAGTTTGAATGAAGATTTTTTTAATTCTATGGTGGTGACGGAACAAAGGCTGGAGCCACGTTCAACATTGTGACCAATTCTGGTCAGACATACAGGCGGAGGCCGTGCTCGACCAGAGGCCGTGGAGGGAGTTGAAGGAGATGACACAGAGCTGTCAGTCCAGAATGATGATGTGCAAGATCAAACTGTGCTGGCTGAAAACACTGAGCAAAGACACAAGGAGTGGGAGACTGATAAAAAAAAGTGATTTTGAAATGGGTTAAGAAGAAGAAAAAAGAAACAAGGAGGATGATGAAAGAAGTTAAGAAATATGTTTGGTCTAAATGTCTTTAATTTTTCTGAGGTTTTTAGGAACTGTTATTATTCTCAGTTGTTTTGAAAAGAAAGCAATTGAGGGGTAGTTTTGTTTGTTAAAGTTTTGTTAATTAGTATTATGTGATGAATAAGTATTTTCTGCATTTAGTCTTACATGTTCTAAAAAAAGGGGGATGTAGTAGGCTATATATGCATAAATACTGTGGTAGTAATTGCATGTTTGCTTAATGCTATTAGAGCAGTGTCCCGCTAGAGGACAGTGGCGTTACAGCAGCTGTGGCATAGGCTGTTACAGCCTGTATGTGTGTGTTCAGTGCGGCATTAAAACATCTCTCATCTCGTGTTTCATAAACCGATCCCGGTAAAAAGAACATGACACATCCTATTTGGATAAGGGTGTTATCTTCAGAACAGCAAGAGGCGCTGTTTCGAAAAGGCAAAGGGTGTGAGAATGCGGGACGCGCTATTTATTTTTTTCCCAAGATGGAAAGGGAAGGCCTTTTTCGCGTATGATTGGCTAGAAGGGCTCTCCTCCGATTGGTTATATATCTCACGATCTCACGCTGTCAGCTAGTCTGGTTTATCTTTTTTTTTTCTGGGGGGGAATAAAATAATAAATTAATAAAAAACCCGATATTTTGGCTTCATCCCCAGTCATGGAGGGTCTCAGTCGCGCTAACAGTCTCTTCGCTCTGGATCTCTATCGGGCTCTGAGCGCGAGTAACGCGGAGGGAAACATGTTCTTTTCCCCGCTGAGCGTCAGCGCCGCGCTCGCTATGGTCTACTTGGGAGCCCGAGGAGACACAGCCAAAGAAATGGAGAAGGTATGAGGAACCGACACGTTATTTTGGTGCGATTTATTTCAGTGTCATTACGATTATAATACATTTTTGATTGGCAGGTTGGTATTAACTTAAACCAGAATATCACAGAATATGTTGTGTGTGAGTGAGTACACAAAAAAAACTTTATTATTATGTTGTGGTTATGATAGTAATAATGTTAGTAGTGAAAATAACACCAACAATTTAAAAACAAAATAAAAGTCAGCTACACGAGGCTAATAAACAGTTCCAAGCTTGAGATATTACTGATATTGAGAGTTTATCATAACATTTCTTTAGAGCCCCTATTATGGATTTTTAAAATTAAATTTCATGTAGTGTGTAACACAGTTCTTAGTAAATGATAACATCCTGCAAAGGTTTAAATCTGAAAGGTATATAAAGTTATTTGGTCTCATTCACTAAGCATACATAGAGAAATTTGTGTGTGAAATGTGCCCTGTGCACGAATGATTTTAAAGAATTAGTTTACTTCAAAATCAAAATTTCCTGATAATTTACTCACCCCCTTCTCCTCCAAGATGTTCATGTCTTTCTTTCTTCAGTCGAAAAGAAATTAGTTTTTTTGAGGAAAACATTCCAGGATTGTTCTCAATATAATGGGCTTCAGTGGGGACAACGGTTGAAGGTCCAAATCAATGCAGTTTCAGAGGAAGGGCTTCATTGGCTCTGCACGATCCTAGACGAGGAATAGGGTCTAATTTTCAAAAACATTTTCAAGAAAAAAAAGAAAAAACCTTGCTATACGTTATAACCTAAATTGCTCATCTTGTGCTGCTCTGTGCATATAAGTGTTAATGTAATCACATCGGAAAGATCACAATAGACATGACGTCAAGATACATTAGCATTAGGAAAAAGCATATCCAATTTATTTTGTGCACAGATACCATTGAAAACTTGAACCACCTCGAACACTGCAGCAGATACTGGATAGCATCATATCGAGAAGATGCTGTGTTTAATTTAAGTACAATCAACTTAGATGTATAATCATTTCAACTTAAATTACATTAAACCGGCTTAAAATGAGTTGGATCTTGCATAACTTGTATTTTGCACTAAAAAATGCACTTAAATGTTTTACTTATTTTAGTGAGTTAATGTAAATACATATGTTGTCTTAATGATCATATCATTTTTATATACTCATACTATTACCAAATACACTCATACGTAATGCCAAAATATAATGGTTGTAAAAAATGTTTTTGCTTTTGTGAAGTGTAACATGTTCATGTTCTTGAGGGGTTTAGTGAGATTCACCTGTTGTCTTGCTCTGCAGGTTTTGTCCTTCAGTTCTGTCTCTGATGTTCACTCTCATTTTGAGTCCCTCACCTCATCGATCAACAGACCATCGGCCTCCTACATCCTCAAACTGGCCAACCGCCTCTATGGAGAGAAAACCTACAGCTTCTTACCCGTGAGTCCATTCGGCCTGTAATAATGAGACATGTTGATGCTCTCTGTGTGCTGTGAGACGGTGGCTTTATTTTGTGCTGCAGGAGTATCTGGAGTCCACGCTGAAGCTGTATCACGCTGAGCTTCAGGCTGTGGACTTCATTGGAGCGGCTGAGGACTCACGAAAGCTCATTAACACATGGGTGGAGGAGCAGACGGAGAGTGAGAACAACACTTCATATACACTTCTGTTTCAAATTAAACAGTTACATGCAAATCAGTTTAGACCTGTTGGTAGTATACAAGCTTGATCTTCAGACAAAGATGTGAAGTCAGAAACACAAACTTGTGTTTTTCAGATAAATTCAAAGATCTTCTCCAGCCGGGAATGGTGACTGGGATGACCCGTTTAGTTCTGGTTAATGCCATCTACTTTAAAGAAAACTGGATGCACTTATTTGAAGCAAGAGATACTAAAGAAATGCCGTTTAAGATAAACCAGGTACAGTCCACTTTTTGTTTTGAGATTGGGCAGGAGATTACCTTTTAAAATATATAAAATTTGATTGTGCTTACCCACATATGCACTAATTTACACCATGTTTAAATAGCAATATATTTAATTTATACTAAGTAGGGATGTGATGTTGAGGACATTTTTTCACCAGTTAATAGACGTGTGACTACACCGGTAATACCTGTATCACCGACGGGGGCTTTCAATGAATTCCTGTGGAAGCTTCCATAGGAATGAACTGAAAACGAACCAGTGGACACGCAAACTTGAATGACTGTGCGGCCGTGCGCATTTTACTTTCGGTTTAGAATTAGCGCCAATACAGGGGCAGGTTGCTTGAATGGTGGCTTCATTATTATTCTTAATGAAAAACACAACAACAAAACAGAACAATGACAAGCTCACTTAAAAAAACGCTGTTACATTTCACTTTAAATCCAAATCTTCCGCCATCAGCGTCTCTCAGAAGTCAAGATGGGCAGAGGATCACCAATTCCCCCAATGCTGCGGTAAAAAATTGTGGAGCAATATCAGAAAGGAGTTTCTTAGAGAAAAATTGCAAAGAGTTTAAAGTTATCATCATCTACAGTGCTTAATAAGGATGTAACAATTCAGTCAGACTCCAAGGCCGGAAAACCATATGGATGCCTGTGATCTTCGGCCCTTAGACGGCACTGCATCACATACAAGAATGCTACTGTAATGGAAATCAACATGGGCTCAGGAATACTTCCAGAAAACATTGTCAGTGACCACAATCCAATTCGCCATTGTCGGCTAAAACTCTATAGGTCAAAAAAAGAAGCCATATCTAAACATGATCCAGAAGCGCAGGCGTTTTCTCTGGGCCAAAGCTCATTTAAAACGGACTGTGGCAAAGTAGAACACTGTTCTGTGGTCAGATGAATCAAAATTTGAAGTTCTTTTTGGAAACCTGGGATGCCATGTCATCTGGACTAAAGAGGACAAGGACAACCCAACTAGTTATCAGTGCTCATTTCAGAAGCTGCATCTCTGATGGGATGGGGTTGCATAAGTGTGTGTTTGATGGGCTGCTTACACATCTGGAAAGGCAACATCAATGCTGAAATGTATATCCAAGTTCTAGAACAACATATGCTCCCATCCAGACATCGTCTCTTTCAGGAAAGACCTTGCACTTTCCAACATTGCCAACAATGCCAGCTCACATCCTGCATTAATTACAACATCATGGCTGCGTAGAAGAAGGATACGGGGACTGAAATGGCCAGCCTGCAGTCGAGATCTTTCACCCATAGAAAACATTTGGCACATCATAAAGAGGAAGATGCGACAAAGAAGACCTAAGACAGTTGAGCAACTAGAAGCCTGTATTAGACAAGAATGGGACAACATTCCTATTCCTAAACTTGAGGAACTTGTCTCCTTAGTCCCCAGACATTTGCAGACTTTTAGAAGAGGGGATGCCACACAGTGGTAAACATGGCCTTGTCTCAACTTTTTTGAGATGTGTTGATGCCATGAAATTTAAAATACACTTATTTTCCGCTTAAAATTATAAATTTTCTCAGTTTAAACATTTGATATGTAATCTATGTTGTATTCTGAATAAAATATTGAAATTTGAATCTTCCACATCATCCATCACAATTTGTACAGTGTCCCAACTTTTTTGGAAACGGGTTTGTAAATAGGCTAACTTAATTTTGTAAATGCTGTGTATTTCATCATCTGATAACATTAGTCTTCCATCAGAATGAGAGCCGGCCTGTGGAAATGATGTACCAGAAGAAAATATTTCCCTTCAGAAGCATCCCAGAGCATGATCTGCAGGTGCTGGAGTTGCCATATAAAGATGAGGAGCTCAGCATGTTGATCCTTCTTCCAAAAGAAACTCAGGACGGCTCTGATCCTCTTCTGAAGGTCAGCAAAAGTGCCATAATCAGATAGTTTGTTGCCGTGTATGTTATTTTTCAGCATCTGTGTGCGTGTGTGTGTGTGTGTTTGACAGCTGGAGAGTGAGTTGACCCTTGACAAGCTGCTTGACTGGACCGATATTCATAACATATCCTTCTGGATGGATGTCAAAGTCTATTTGCCAAAGTTCAAGGTGGAGTTTGAGAGCTCCCTATCAGCAACACTGCACAGGATGGGTATGAGCTCTGTGTTCGGATCAAAGGCTAATCTGACCGGCATGAGCAGTCAGGACGGCCTCTTCATTTCAGAGATGATTCACAAGGCCTTTGTGAACGTGAAAGAGGAAGGCACTGAGGCGACAGCTGCAACTGCAGTCTATTTGCTTGGCTGTGCCCGAATGCCAGAATTCCAGATTTTCAGGGCTGATCACCCGTTCATTTTCTTTATCAGACACAACCCCACTAATAGCATCCTCTTTCTTGGCAGATTCAGAGGCCCAGTCTAGAAACGTGATGTTTTTTCTCTGAATGCCTTCACAAATGAGATAATTTTAGTTCACTTATAGAAAGAGTTACAATAATATCCAATCTCCTTTTAAAGCCACAATATGTAATTTTTCTCTGATAGAGGTCATAGCTTGATGATGCCTTGAGTTGGCTGAGCTTTTATTCTGTCCGACGAGCACTTCTGCTTCTTCTGCTTGTGTGTGTGTGTGTGTGTGTGTGGGGGGGGGGGGGGGGGGGGGGGGCAGCGCTGCGCTATCCTATTTGGGATAGTAAACAAAATATATAACACTGTTCTAGTGGTTTTTGGATATTTTAATCCAAACATCTTACACACTGTGCCTTTAACAGCAGCAGTGATCCTTAAATTGTATGTTTGTCTGTATGTTTATATACAATAAATATTTGGAATTGTAATATACCTGTCATGTGCACTATCAATTTAAAAAAACACAGGCCCATACAAATTTATATGAACACTGTTCAAAACACTATAAATTGCAATCTATTATGGGAAATCTTTAACTGAAAAAACAATCTAGTGTGAACCTGGAATTCATGCACACAAAATATAATAAACTTACCAAAAAGCTCAGTGAACAAAGCAGAAAAATTCAAGCCAATGGATTGTATTACAGTATAGAATATAAAATAAATATACATATTTTCTCATATAACAGTCATTTGTACACTGAAATAACTTTTAAAAAAAAACATAGAATAAGAATCTGTTGTCTGCATTTTTTCACTTAATTATATCGGGGGAACCAATGTGAGACAGATGGCCACGTCTAAATGTTTTTAACCTTAAGTGAAAAAAACAGTGCCAGCTTCTTGTCAGAAGAGCTGCCCCGTTTCCATGGTGACAGCAGGCTAACCGACTAGTTGTATTTTGTGCGACCAACATAAATTATAATTTTGTAGAAATTGTAATTAGGTGCTAGAAAAAGAGTACCCATTAAAATTTCTTTACATAAAGGTAATGAAACAACCGATCATGAAACAGAACAATGCACAGAACAAGTGCAGAGTTGAGCTTCTTGAGTCTATTCAGTAAGGACCGTTTTGATTGGTGGATTAAAAGCTCACCATGATTGGCTAAACAGAACATCCTCCAAAAAAAGATATTTACGAATAGTAACCTGCCTCTCAAAAATCCAAGCGGGTAATCTAGCGCTCGGAAAGCGTTCCACCCATAGGGGCGGCCATTGCTAACCAAGCCATCACCTGCTGTTAGCATCCCATTGACTCCCATTCATTTTTGAGTCACTTTGACAGTGAATAACTTTACATCAGAGACGTTTAAAGACTCCATTTGTCCATTGTTTATTTCTAAAGAAACACGACAATGTATAAAAGGCTCCATTACCTTGTATCTTACACTATCGCCCCGCAGAAGCTGTTTTTGCAGTCGGGGGGACGTGGAGACATAAAGTCTGATAAAGTCAAGGGAGAAGAATGGGGAGAAGCCCATAGTGAGCCAAAAGCAACGGGACAAAACATTTAAACAACGTGATTCAGCTTTCACTTTCCACAACTACTAGAAGACCTACAGCTGTCAGACAGGAGGCTCACGTCACATCTACGTCCTCAAGCTCAGTCTGAGCCTGCGCAGTTCGCTCAGCCATCAGGAAGTGAGTGCTTCTAGTTTACCTCACTTTCCGCTGTCATGAAAAATCCTGTCCCCCTGTGAAATCGTGTCCGCAAGGACCCCAAGAGCGATTCTATTGGCTGAAAGAAATTTTAATAGGTAATCTGTTCAGAGCCTGATTACAATTCTTACACAACCGCGTTTTGATTTTTGCTGTTTAAATTGTGTTAAAATAGTCTTTAATGTCTTAAAAAGCATATGTTTCATATATTAGTAGTATATAACTGAAGCTATAAGTGCTTATATAAGTATATAATTCAGAACATGTTTTTGCTCCCGTCATAGCAATCAATTAAATATTTAAAATAAATGTTTTGCGTGTGTACTTATTATGGCAATTTATTTATAGTTTATTAGTTTATTATTTAGTTATTTTCAAACAATTAATTGTCCAGAACCATGTATAACAACTTTTGATCAGGCATTTAAAACCGCTACCAGCGGACACGATTTCACAGGGGGACAGGATTTGTCATGACACCGCCGTTGAAGTCTATGGGAAAAAAATCCCAAAAATCTCTCAAAAATGCCTCTCAAAAATCCCACACACAAATTCAAAGCAGTCCACACACGTGTGACGATTTGCAAATGCAGATTCAACGACCCATAAATACATGCAACATCTTTCATAAATGTGTGATGTAAATTAATTCAAGAACTTGATATATACATATTTGTGTAAAGATTTTTTATTTATTTAGGTAAGATGCGTTTGAAAAAATATTCATGCTTTTACTTGTGCGTTTATCAATTGTGTTTTGAATTAACGAATCCGATTTTATAAATGTGAATTGTTTTGTAAATGTATTTTTATTGAGGGTGATCTGGCTCCATAAAAAACAAGAACAATTTGATAAATAAACTGCGACTACATAACAGCAAAAGTAGGTGGCGATATGCACAGTAATGCGTGAAGAAACCGAAGAAGAAGAAGAACAACAACAACAACATGGTGATGAGATGTATTTTAGGCTGTTCTCCTCCAAAACCCCTCTTCCCGATCCCCAAAACCCCGTGGCTGCGCGCCCGCTGGCTGGAGTTCCTGCACTTTGATGAAGGAGGAATAACGGAGAACACGCGGTTGTGCGCGCGCCACTTCACGCAGGAAAGCTTTAAAAACTTCCGGCAACACGAGATGGGGTTCGTGAAGCTGCTGCTGCTCACGGGCTCGGCCGTGCCGTCGGTGTACACGGTCGGAGCGCCCGCGAGCGCGAAGGTTAGTTTAGGGGGAGACCACCGTATAACGTTTTTCCTTGGAGGTTGTGACACCTGTTTGATGTTTCATCCGACAGCCTCTGACACGGGACGTGGGCTGCCAGTGCTCCCCCAAACCCACGAGGAGCACCGCGGTGCAGGCGGCGCGCTCGACCCCGAGGCCCAAACGGCGGAGCAAAGGCACGGCTACTCCCTCTGAGCCTAAATCTAAACAGTATCTCCTCCTGGAGCTTTAAAGGGTTAGTTCACCCAAAAAGGAAAATTCTATCAATAATTCCTCACCCGCATGTCACCCGTAAGACCTCCGTTAATCTTGGGAACACAAATTAATAAACTATAATACTGATCTGCCAACATTGTCCCTATATGATAAATTAAAATAAGCTGATGATAACATCACTGTTTTCTTCAGAACGACTGCACAGCCAAATCTAATGTTGTTGCAGTATTGTCCTGTTTAACACTGAAGCTGCTTTGAAACAATCATCATTGTAAAAGCACTATATAAATAAAGTTGCTTGATTAAGAAATCCGATGGCTCAGAAAGGCCTTCATTGACACCAATGTCATTTCCTCTCTCAAGACCCATAAAGGCACTAAAGACGTCGTTACAAAGCCCATCTCACTACAGCGGCTCTACAATCATTTTATGAAGAGACATGAGAATAGTTTTTGTGCAACACAAATATCTTCATCTGTGTCTGAAGATGAACAGAGGTTTTACGGGTGTCCAACGACATTAGGGTGAGAAATTAATGACAGAGTTTTCATTTTTGGTTGAACTAACCCTTTAAAGCTACAACCTCCAAACTCTGGTCAGACCTTTAGATGGTTCTGACTCGGGTCTCTGTATCTTTTTAAGCAAGTTGATCTGACTTATGGATCGAAACTACCACTGGAAAAGCCTAGCAACTAGCTTTGTGCTTGTTAGCAGTGTGTTAAATGTTATCAACATGTTAATTCATACTGGCAATGTGTTAAAATGCGTTAGCATATTCTAATCCAAATAAGCCTCATGTTAGCGTCATGTTAGCAAACGCGTTACCTCATGCTAGCGTCATGTTAAAGGTATAGTTCATTAAAAAATAAAAATTCTGTCATCATTTAGTCACCCTTCAATTGTTACAAACCTGTATGTGTTTCTTTGTTCTGCTGAACACAAAAGAAGATATTTAGAAGAATGTTTTTAACTAAGCAAAGAGAACAACCATCCACTACCGGTAACTCATACAGGTTTGGAATGACTTGATGGTGACTAAATGATGACAGAATTTTTATTTTTGGGTGAACTATCCCTTTAAATCATGTGAAATCATGTTAGCATTGCGTTACCTAATGCATGCAAACTTGCTAGTAATGCTGGGTACACACCAAAAGATTTTTTATATCTTACAAGATTTTCAAAATGTGATAGACCACAAACATAAGGACAAATAATCCCTAGATTTAACCGTTTTGGTCCTATAGTGTGTGGTGTGCCATGATGGGACAAAGACAGCACACAAACACGAACAGATTTTTAACCAGAGTCCCGACTGTTAACACAGGAAATCTCGCGAGACTTCAGGCCGGCGACATACTGCCTGTGTGACGCGCGGATCGAGCCGCGCTGAAAACGCGCCGTCAATGCTAGAAATAGAACAGATGCCTATTTTTTCACGCAACATGCAAGAGTGTTGGAAGTGTTCCAGGCAAAATAGAATAGGCTACACTGCAAGAAATGCTTTTTTTACTTAGTAATTTTGTCTTGTTTCTAGTCTAAATATCTAAAAATTCTTAAATCAAGATGCATTTACCAGATAAGTAAAACGACATAAGATTTTTTCTTTTTTTGTTGAAAAAAAAAAAAAAAATGAAGTGTGTTTTTGCTTAAAAAAGGCACAATTATCTGCCCAATGGGGTGAGAAAAATAGTCCAATAACAGAAATAAGATTTTTTTCTCACCCCATTGGCAGATCATTTTGCTTGTTTTAAGCAAAAACTCACTTAATTTCGAATTATTATTTTTCTTCCAGAAAAGAAGCAAAAATATCATGTCATTTTACTTATCTAGTAAATGCATCTTGATTTAAGAATTTTTAGATATATTTGGACTGGAACAAGAAAAAAAATACTAAATAGCCTAGAGCATTTATGTTAATCATATTAGCAACGCTTTAAAACATGTTGGCAATGTGGTAAATCATGTTAGCATTATGTTAAACAATGATAACATTTTAGCAACATGTTACATCATGCTAGTAATGTTTCATCATGTTAGCAATGTGTTAAACATGTTAACAACATGTAAAATCATGCTAGCAACATGTGTTCTGCTAGCGATGTGTTAAATCACGGTAATGGCATGTTTGCCTTCTTTATTGCCTTCAAAACATTTAAACTTTAAAACTGCTTTAAGTTTAAAATGTAAAACCTTTTTTGGATGTTCTGGCCTTTTCAAGCCAACTTCACTGTGTGTCATCAGACTGGCCTCGTCTGTTGAGTGATCTGTGTGCTGTGATTTCAGCGGTCCAGGTGAAGCCCCCCACCCTCTCTATCGGGATGTCCAGCTCTGCTAAGCGTCTTGGCAGCATCCTCAATGTAACGTCTTCTCAAACCAACAAAAGACAGCGCGTGAAAGAAGAAGCAGAAGATTGCGAGATCGGCGAGACCTGGTCGAGCAGCTCAGAGGAGTCGACAGCATCGGATTTGCCCTGCGAGTCTGATGTCAATCAGGAGGACAGTGACACGTGAGTCTGCAGACATTATTTAAGCGCAGGTGCACTGTCGGGCGTGTCTGAATACACTTTTGCTAGTTAAGCGACGGCAAAAAATGGTCGCATGATCCAAAAGGGTTATCCTTAGTCTCTAGATGAGTCCTGGGTGTGTTTTGGGCGTAACATGCAATAAACCTCAGAGGTCTCATCTCGCTTTCCCTTTAAAAACCCACTTGTTTTCACACCATGAGTGGATTCACTATTTCAGGGTGTCCGCAGAGTCTTAAAAAGCATTAAAAATGATAAATCCGTTTTGGGAAAATTAAGACCCGTAAAAGGTATTAAAAAGTCTTAATCACGATTTTATGAGTTATGTATTAAAAAACAACGGGGTGCTCAGTCTGAGATCGGCTCGGCACGCGCCATCTACGGATGTCGTCACGTATTTTGCGAAATGTTAGGTGATGTGTCGCCCTCCATATGTTGCGAAACAGATATGCAATATAAACGCTACAAAATTGGCCTACGATAGAGATTTTAATTCTATGTTCTACTACAACTGTTTGTTAAGTTAAAGTTTTGTTGCTGATAAGAACTTGAAGTGTGATGAGGTCTTTATATATTTTGAGTAGGTCTTAAAAAAGTCTTAAAAAGGTATTGAAATGAACTTCAGGATTCTTGCATATACCCTGTATTTACATTCGAGTGGAAAGACTGAACGCTACTCCAGAGAGGAATCCTTTTATTTTTAAAGGGGTGGTTGTTTGCTCGTTTTTACAAGATGTGAAATCAGTCTCTGATGTCCCCAAAGTGTGTTTAGTATGTTAAAATTAAATTGTCTTTTTGAGGGTGTGCAAAAACACAATGTTTTTGTGTGTGTCCCTTTAAATGCAAATGAGCTATTGCTCACAGGGCGGAGCTTCAAGAGCTCATGTTAGCTGGTCTGATTAACTCATGTAGCCTTGAAATCTAGACGCACCCTAGCGGGAGCAAATGTAATTTGCAGCGAGTGTCGTCTAGCAACTCTCCGTTTGATTGAGAGCTGTAAAAACCAAACTTTGGTCAGGCCAATCACATCGTGTCTAGAGTTATTGGGCGGGGCTTAACATAATGACGGCAGAGTTGGGTGCTACTTGTAAATAAAGAAGCTGGCGAACGGCGGTCTTTCGAATCAGCTTTGGCTGCGACTCTGGAAGACTTGGAGTTAAGCTTTACTTTGAAAAAAATTGACAAAGAACAGCACTGCAGTCATTCTTAAGAAAGGAAGATGTGTTCGAAGTTTTGCAGACCGGATATGGCGAAAGTTTAATTATCAACTAGCTCCGCTTCACCTTCTTCATTGCTCTGGTTGGTTGTAGCGTTGAGTTTGAAAGACAAGCGTTTATTTCGCCTCTCGGATTGAGCCCTGCTAATGGTGAGCTCCCAGACCAAACTTCATCTTGATGTGGGTCAGGCTATACCTCATGCAGACAGGCAATGAAACTGTTCAGCCTTTTATGTTCAAACTGGAGTCCGACAATGATGGAGGGATTCAAGAAGAAAAGACAACATGTAGAATGAGACGGGACGTATCTGAATGTTTGGAGGATGAATTTGAGTTAACTATCGAACTCTTTAGGCTTTGAACTTTGAGTGTCGTAACTTTGCAAATGTTTTTTATGCACAAACAGCGACACTACACACTCTCTACAGTTAAAAAAGTCAAATCATAATCAACCACCCCTTTAATATTTATAAATGTGTGTGTGTGTGTGCTACTTCGCGTTGTGTATGTAAGCAGAGTGTATGCGTGTTGTGTACCACCTATAGGCTTATATTACTAACATGCCCTTTAAATAACACCAAAAATACTGCGCTATTGTGCGTGTGTGTGCGCGCATGCTCATCCGGGATTAATGCCCAAGCAATTCTGCCCTTTATGACATCATACAGGGCCATACTCAAAAAACTTTCCGAAACCTAAAGAAGTGTATTTGGCACAGAAAATAAAACGTTTTTTTTAACTTAAAACCCAAAACTTTGCCACCTCTTTCCAGAACAGCATCGCTCGCAGTCTAATCAATATATAAACCGGTTGCATGTCAGCTGATATAACTCCAGAACCATGTCTCACTCAAGCCTCTTTTATATGTGTAGATCCCTCTTTGCTGCTCACTACTATGATGGAAGTGCAGATTGGGAATACGTCAGGTGAAGACGGCCACAGTTTGAAAGGTTGAATCCTTTTCATCAGAAAAACGGCACTGATGTACAGTAAGTTGGGCAAAACACTGTTAAAATACTCTGTATATTCAGCACATGCATGATGTACATCTACTGTCAAAATGTTGTTCTTTTATTGTTTAAAAGAGGTATATCATGGGGGTGTGATGATTTATAAAAAGTTATAATAATTTTGCTCTGACAAATCAATTTTGTTCTCATTTTAGACTATGGACCTGCTGAATGCTCATTTTGAGGATGTTGTTCTCCTTCCCGGCCCCTAACGAAGGTCTGAGCTCTGAGTGCTGACACCCTTCAACAGGCCCAACCCTCCAGACACAAAGCGCATTCAGTGTGAGAAGAAGAAAAGTGTGTGGTCATAGTCAGAATGTACAGGATGTGCAAAAAAATGCTTAAATGGGACATATTATGCCCCTTTTCACAAGATGTAATATAAATCTCTGGTGTCCCCAGAATGTGTGTGAGAAGTTTCAGCTCAAAACACCCCCTGATCATTTATCATAGCTCGTCAAATTTGCCTCTATTTGGGTGTGAACAAAAACACGCCATTTTTGTGTGTGTCCCTTTAAATGCAAATGAGCTGCTGCTCCCCGCCCACCTTCCAGCAGATCCTTTACATGAGCTTTGGATACTCCAACAACAAAACAGGCAAATCTCACTCAGCCTAAATGTCAGGAATAAGCAGTTGTGGAGCAGCCGTACATGTTTGAACCGAAGTCGGACACAGATGAGAGACTCAGAAAGAAGTGGACACTTTTAGACGCACTTGGACGTTTCTGAATGGTTAGTGGATACATTTATGTAACGTTAGTTGTGGAGTTACGTTGATTCGAACTCACCGACTGGAATGTACCGTAGCGTGTTAATCCTATAAATTGTTGTATCATTGCCCGTGTGGAACGTAGCACATCCGTCACCTGACTAAACGATGCATTATAAATGTGCACTTATAAATTACACAGACGGTGAGCGTTTTCAGGATAAAACCAACGACACACTAGTCTCAGGCTGTATTCAGAGACCAGAACTAACTATAGTAGCCGTACAGTATTCTAGAAAGATCATTCAGATCTTCAATTTGCAAACATTCACAAAACAAGCGCCATCCTCACTTGTTCTGAATATGAAGTTGGTGCATGAAGCATATATTAAACCATCCTGACCTTTAGAAACAACTTCTTCACAAATCCAGTGTTGTACTGACCCTCATTGGTGAAGCCGTCATGTGTAAAATGATTTGCGCAAATATATAACATTTTACCATAAATTAAATTACTCCACGGTGTGCCGAGTGGCTCTGATGCCGGAGTCTATGGAGGCTCGTATGTTCAACAACAGAACATTAGTCATGTTTTTTGACGCAGACATTGTAATATTCGAGTAAACAGAAATGGCGGCTCTGTGCTTCTCACTCAGGGGCGTGTCTATGCTTAAGGACCAATCATCAACCGTCGTGGGCAGGGTTTCCCTACTCTTACAGGAGTCAGGGGAAATCTGGAACAGCCTGTTATGAGAGCTTGATAATGATTGATAAGGATTATAAAAAGAGTATTGGGTGTATTTTTACCATTATAGGCTGGTTGATTACACACATCTGTGTTCAAACACTTTATAAAAGTGCATATGTTCCCTTTAACTTTTCTTGAGAAAAGTAGAGTTTTGCTCAAATATTTAAGGGAACATTTTAGCAAGAACTGAATATGTGAGCAAACAATAAAAAATGCAGTGGTGCAGATTAGATCTTGGCCTCTTTTTATTAAAACACATTTATTAAAAATACTAGGGATGTTACAGAGGCTTCAGGTTGTTTGTCTAAAACCTTTAAAACCAGAATGACAAAGGTTTGTCACTGCTAGAAACATTGATTAATACACGAGTACATGTGTGACATCCAATAACAGAACAGGTCAAATAAACGATCCACGACCCAACTTTTTAAGGCAACTTTTTTATACAGTGTGTGTATATGTATGTATGTGTATTTTTATGTTTATATATATATATATATATATATATATATATATAAAATACTTGAAACCTTTCCTCGTTAGTACATTTAAGTACAATCAACTTGGATGTTTAAGTCATTTCAACTTAAATTAAATTAAACTGACTTAAAAATTAGTTGACTCTTGTTTAACTTATAATAAAAGTTGAAGACTGCTTGACTTATTTTGATGAGTTAAAGCCATGTAAAAAACATGTCAACTTATTGATCATATTATTTTACTGTGTGTGTGTGTACAGTGTGTTTGCATATATATATATATATAGAGAGAGAGAGAGAGAGAGAGAGAGAGAGAGAGAGAGAGAGAGAATGTATATGTTAGGCTTATTGTTGGTGTGTATAATTTTGCACTTCCATGTACAATTAACAAATTATTCCATACTCTTGTTAAACAATAAAGGTATTCTATATTATGATTAGAGAAAAATTGTCACGTGTATGACTGTTGTATGCTTGAGAATATGGGATCATATGTATACGAAGAGCTGTTTCATAACCCATTTATCTGAACAAAAATAACATTCAGGAAACAAATTACTACATGTACTTACTATAGTAATAACAGTGAATTATGCATAACTACAAGTAACTAACCCTAACCGTAAGTACATACAGGGGCGTAGCACCAAATTTTGGGCCCTGGGTACAAACCATCTTGCTGGGCCCCCGTACCATGTATGTGTATGTATAGAAAACTGACTTCTAAGCCCCCCCCCCCCCCCCCCCCCCCCTAGTTAATTAATATTACTTATCTGAGTAAGTGCAATGTAACTCCATCACTTGTTGTCATTGTTACAGCGTAATTATATATTTAAGTGTAACATACTATAGGGTAGGTTTGGGTTAGTTTCAGGTAATTATTCTGTTATTACTATGTTAAGTACATGTAACACGGACACTAAAATAAAGTGCAAACTAAAATGAATATAATTCGAATAAAAGCACACAAATGTAAAATTAATAGACAATACAATTAGCTAAAAGTGTTTTAATAATAAGAGAGCATGTGAGTGTGGGAGAAAATAAGAATATGGAAGAAAAAAACGATTCCACAAATGGAGAAGGCATATTTGCAGTTATCCGTGTGATTGACAGTTAGATGGCGGTATACAAAGAGACAGTCAATCCGCCATAAGACACAGAAGAAGAAGAAGATGGCGACGTCACTGATTCTGACCAATGAAAAACAAAAACAGTCTGGGGATCCCTTTGCTCTTAAACATGGCCGTGTCTCGATTACCAGCCGCTGCACTGACTCTCAAACAGGTACAGATCCCTCTCATTCATCAATAAACCCATGTGGACATCACGACAAGTTCCGCGATAAATGCCGTTAGGACGCGTTTAAAAACAGGAGACACGGTCTTGACGCGATGCAGCGACCAAAGACATTTATGTAACATGCCAATATAAGTGCAGAAATAAGATACTAAGAAATGTATTTCTATCAAGAAAGCTAATCACTCAGAACTAAATACTTTTGGGATTTACTATTAGTTAAAGTTACAGTTATTAGTTACTCTTTATTTAGTTCACATAATATATATCCTTATATACCATAATATTATTACTGCATTTGGTACGTTAAGGATCCTTTTAGTTCATTATACGTAATAAAAATGGTGAAAACTCTTAAATTGTATGACAAACTTTTGAATGCATCATAATTGTAAGCAGTGCCTCATTATATTTAATTCATGTAGCACTTTCTGTACTTATGTTGTTGTTGTTTTTTTGGATTATGTTTTTATCCAGTGTTCATTTACTTAAAGGTGCAATATGTATGATTTTTGCAGTGAAATATCCAAAAACCAGTAGGCCAGAGATACATGTGCTTTATTAGACAAGTGAGCGAATGAACATAAAACAAATCAATATTATGTCGCTCACGATGAAATAGTTTCCTCACAATGATAATGGGTTAAATAAACTGACCTGTATAAGAAGTGAATCATTTCTTGCAGGTGGTTCTTGTCCTCATTTCTTTATATCCCCCGGGACTCGCGTGTGGCGCTGATATCTGTCTCTTATTAGTAATCGTGCCCTGTATCACACCACAGTCATGTTAAAAAACATCAATGCATTCACTCATCCAGAAACATTATTAGATCCATCAGTATGACGGCAAGTTTGCATGATTCCAGCTCATTCACTGCGTCATCAATCTATGCCAGGGGTCCCCAATCTTGGTTCCTGGAGGGCCGCTGTCCTGCAGAGTTTAGCTCCAACCCCCAATCAAAAACACCTGAACCAGCTAATCAATGCCTTAATAGGACCTAGTAAGGCATCGATTAGCTGTTTCAGTTGTGTTTGATTGGGGTTGGAGCTAAACTCTGCAGGACCAGGACCAAGATTGGGGACCCCTAATCTATGCCTTTGTTAATGTTTTGAAGAGGCTAGCGACACCTAGTGGTGTTAAAATACACAGTGTAGCTTTAATTGCTCAATACTTGGTATTTCAATGAAACTAATACATTGACCAACAATTTAAAAAGTGTTGCAGCATAAGAGTGTACGAGAGACATGTAATGTTATAGTGTGACGTGTGGCCATGTGGTGTGTGTGGTCAGTTTCTGCAGAGACAGAAGGTTCTGGGTGTGTACAGAGATCTGCTCCGAACCATCCGCAAAATCCCGCTGGAGTCCGATCGCAGATACCTGAGAGATTGGGCCAGAGAAGAGTTCAAGAGGAACAAGAGCGAAACAGACCAGGTGGGCACATGGACATACTCACACACCTGTGCTTCACTAAAGTCTTCTAATGTTCAGTTTCTTCAGTTGAACAGTAAAGAAGATCAGATGAAATCGTGCTCCTTGGGGATTCATAGGGGACAAAAGGGCTAACATGGGGCTAAAGGCGCCTTTGATATTATTCTCCTCTAAACCACTAGAGAAACTTGCGTGAGCACTTTCCAAAACAGACGTTTTTTCAAGATGCACATGGAAATGTGTCTGATCCCTGATATGACCACCGGCAGCAGCGCGAAGATGGTTCTGTGATCATTTGTTCTCATATTAGCTTGACAATGACTCGAAAAGTAATCAAAACCGAAATTCACATCCTCTAGCCTAAGTAATTTCCCATTATTTTAGTTTTAGTCACGTGACTCCCCCCAGTCAGTCACATCAAGTGCAGTTTGCAGGCACACAGAAAGATTCAGGAGATTATCTAGGTTTACAATCTGGATGCTCAGAATTACTATGGTAATTGCATGTTTTACACAGGTAAGTTAATTGGTGTTCTTATATGTGCTGCCACACACACACACACACACACAGACAGACAGCGTGTGCAAGCCAGATCACTTTCACTTGCGTGCTCATGAAGTTTGTCAATTAAAGTTTTATTTCAAAACCGTTTTATAAAACGGACTCCGGCCGAGTCCTATAACAAACTTGTAGCCAATCAGCAGGTAAGGGGCGTGTCTAATAATGATGGTGAGGAGCGCTCAAAACACACGAGTCACACATGACGGACATTACCCGAGAACTAACATGCTGCTTTTGCTTGAATATGCCCGTGTGTCATGTTCGCTTGTTTGTCCATTTTCTGATCGTATTGTGGCTCACTTCAGCGATGATAAAGCCCCGTTCATTTCCACACCGTATGGAGCATCTAAATCTCCTCACTGTCTGTGTCAAGATCAGCTCACAAAATGTGTCCGACAAGTAAGACACTATACTCCTAATATATGTTTGTTTCCTCTTTTCATGATTTAAATAACCCTTATCCGGTCATAATTGTAATATATCGTTAGTAAGAGTATTGAGTTGTTCATGAGAACGGTTTGTGATCGCTATAACTCTAATCTTGTCATAATTGTAATATGTTTGTTAGTTGGACTGTCAAGATTCTGCTACAGTCGTTGCCTGGGTTAGGTATGTGTGGGGCGGAGCTATCAATATAGGGCCGAGACCCTTTTAGGGGTTGGGGAGTGTTTGTTTTGATGATTTGAAATATTAACAACCGTTACCAGAAAGCACTTACCCCACCTTTAAATGCTTTTAAAGGTTTGCCAGTTTAAACATTCAAGCGATTTTACACTATTCAAGAACAACAACATGACAAACATCGCCGCTCCATGCTCATGAGCTGTTTTCTGTGACACAGAGAGCCGAGCCGTGTCTCTGAAGCCAGATCACGCTTACTTGCGTCTTCACAAAACCTTGTCAGTTGTATGCGTTTTAAGGCCTGTCAACGCTGTCCTGTAATTCATCACTGAAGTAACTTAGAAACTCAACCGTTGTAGCATAGATTTGTCTAACCTTTGAGGTAACTACAAACCACACTGCTTCATAATTAATAGAGACGGTGTTACTCTAAAAAAGTAAATCATTACTAGTTACTAATTATATCTTCAATACAGATTACTCTCAGATTACTCTCTCTAAAAAAGTATTTAATGACTTATTACTAATCACTTTCTAAATCCAATATCAACTTGACTGGTTATTGATTCAAGGATAGACATGAAACGGCTCTTTTGATTCATTCGAATACAAAATATAAAACTACAGCAATTATTCTTATATTTCTTAATAACCAAAGTATTACAAATGTGAGAAGGATAGATAAAAAAAACATGCTTTTTAAAGTTTTGATGTTAATTCCACTATTGTATCATATAATTGTTCTACAGTCTATACACAGTATTTAGTTTAATTACAATAGAACTACAGAAAAAAATCCCATACTTCACTTTTGTAAGGAAAAAGTAATTAAATTACAGTAACTAATTACTTAGTGACTGGTTACACCCGACACTGACTGATTCACACATACACTCTGGGTTCAGGATATGAGCCTTCACACACTTTACTTCTGCTAAGGTCAATCTGCTATAAGCTCGTATACCCAGAGCGTGCATATTGACCTTACCGGAAGTGAAGCGCGTTGCAGGCTGTTGGGTCGGGGTGGTGACCGGACGCCAACATCTGAAAGAACTGCTGAAAAAGAAAAAAAGAAGCTTTTATGACTCAAACAATTATATGAGGACACAAATATCATAAAACGAATGGCTTCCTTGGTGTCACTGACAGGAGCTCAGTTTCTAGTGGTGGTGTTACTCCACCACAGTGTCTGTGTTATGCAGCGGATCACCTTTTCTGTTCTCCCATTGGTAGTTTTGTTCTCGTTTGCATGAAGTTGAGCTCAACTTGTCACACCGTCAACGGTCGCTGTCGCCAGAAATCACCAGCTCTCATAGAAACTGAATGATGTTAGTTTGCTGGCAAAAGTCTTTTTGACATCTCCTTTTACATTCATTGTAAATATTGTATGGTTTTCCTCCTCAGGATGTCGTTCGCATGATGGTCACTCAAGCACAAAATCATCTGGAGGACTTGAGGAAATCTCTCGCCTTGGCTGGAGTTTAACTGGAAATCACACTGAAATGTTCATCATTTATTAAAGGGACAGTCTGCACAAAAAAAACCTCTTCATGCATCTCTTCTGTATTGTTTTGTCTTTTTCATGGAGTTTAAATGGAGGGACTGAAGTCTCACAATCATTAAAAATATCTTCATTTGGGTTTTGAAGATCAATGAGTCTTATGGATTTAGAACGTGAGTACATTAATGAGATTTGTTTTGGTTTTGTATGAACTATCCCTTTAACAAGTACACTAATGAGAAATCTCATATTTTATTGTGTATATATCTACTTGTATATTTATAGTGCAAGAGTACTTTTCCTTTGCCAAATATTAATAAAAGCCAAAGTAAAATATTCACTTCTCTGAGTCATAATCAATATATGTGTGTTGAAAAATATTGCATAATTTCCGATCAAATACACCTGTTTCTGTAAGCTGGAATGATTTCAAATTGGTTTCTTGAACATGACAGAGTTGACTGTACTAAAATGGCCGCCACAGTCCCCAGATCTCAACCCAATAGAGCATCTTTGGGATGTGGTGGAACGGGAGCTTCGTGCCCTGGATGTGCATCCCACAAATCTCCATCAGCAGTAAGATGCTCTCCTATCAATATGGGCCAACATTTCTAAAGAATGCTTTCCGCACCTTGTTGAATCAATGCCACGTAGACTTAAGGCAGTTCTGAAGGCGATAGGGGGTCAGACACAGTATTAGTGTGGTGTTCCTAATAATCCTTATAGTAAGTGTAGTTCATAATATATGTCATTAATCACCTGCTATATTGCTAAATGTACACAATTTTTAATATCAACAGAAACATATAGCAGGATAACCTGCTTCTCTTGAGACTCTGGTACTTCAGAGAATAGTTAATGATATGCTAAAGCCCACCCATGGTAGTTTGTGATGTCAGAAACACCAGCGATGTCAAACCACGTTCACGGCCGTTTTTAGGAGAAAATACTCAGCAATGGTGTTGACTGGTGAATGTGCACATGGTTTGTCTTAAAGCATATTAAAAACACCACATAGACAAAAAAACATTAAAAACTTGATTTTCATAAATATAAACCCAGTTGAAGGGTTCTGCCATTAGTGAGCACTGGTGCAACGCCAGCACTGATGTACATCCGAGTGAACGAGATGGAGGGAAGGGCATAATAAATGGACAAACGCACCGAACACCAATAAACATTCCTCACAGATCTGAAACCATCCTTGAAATATACCGGTCTGGGCACGACTACCTCAAAGCTGTGTTTAACATCCATCATTACAAGCTGAAGAAAAATGTGGAACAACCGTAAATCTGAGCACATTATCGGTGTCCCTCAAATGACCCGGCAAATGGAGATGCCGTAAGGAAGTTGCAGTCTGATGTGGAGGAAAGGAGAGATATGACTGAGACAGAAGAGGTTTACAAGAGGAAAACATTTGATGAACAGCAGAGCACGACATCTTACAGTGAAGCATCATGGGAGAGATGCTGCATGACGGCATTTGTTGGTGGAAACACTTAGCCATTGTTTTCTGGTGTATAAACTACTCAAAGCCAAGTAATATTATATTAACAGTCTATGTATAAAACAATACAATTTCAATTTTGTGAATAAAGTGGGAATTGCATGTACTGTACACCGATCAGGCATAACATCATGACCACCGACAGCTTAAGTGAATAACACTGATGATCTCTTCATCACGGCTCCTGTTAGTGGGTGGGATATATTAGACAGCAAGTGAACATTTTGTCCTCAAAGTTGATGTGTTAGAAGCAGGAAAAATGGGCAAGCTTAAGGATTTGAGCGAGTTTGACAAGGGCCAGATTGTGACGGCTAGACGACTGGGTCAGAGCATCTCCAAAACTGCAGCTCTTGTGGGCTGTTCCCGGTCTGCAGTGGTCAGTATCTATCAAAAGTGCTCCAAGGAAGGAACAGTGGAGAACCGGCCACAGGGTCATGGGCGGCCAAGGCTCATTGATGCACATTCATTGTTGTGTATGGGGCGGCATAGCCGCAGACCAGTCAGGGTGCCCATGCTGACCCCTGACCCCGTCGAAAGCACCAACAGTGGCACGTGAGCATCAGAACTGGACCACGGCGCAATGGAAGAAGGTGGCCATGTCTGAGGAATCACGCTTTCTTTTACATCATGTGGATGGCCAGGTGTGTGTGTGTGTGTGTGTGGCTTACCTGGGGAATGCATCAGGATGCACTATGGGAAGAAGGCGAGCCACATCTGTGGGATGTGCTGAACAAACAAGTCCAATCCATTGAGGCCCCATATCGCAACTTAAAGGATCTGCTGCTAACATCTTGGTGCCAGATACCACAGCAAACCTTCAGGGATCTAGTGGAGTCCATGCCTCCACAGGTCAGCAAAAGGGGGACCAACACAATATTAGAGATCATAATGTTATGCCAGATTGGTGTATAATTTAGACACAAATAGCAAGTGACATCTGGCCCAGTTGTGGCCCACATATGCATGGAATGACGGCGATGACTCAAACCTGAATGTGGCTGGCAATAGCATACACATCCGGGACAAATATGGCAGTGGCAAAGGTCACATGGGCCACACACAGCAAGCCACAACTCACACTAAAACCGTCTCTATGACAATGATGTGTGTGGCCCAGTTAGGGTCCATATGCCACTGCCAGAACTGAGCCAAATGTGCCATAGTTGGCCTAAAAGAGCCCTGGATACGTATCCTATTTGAGAATTAGCCTTTATGGCCCATCCATCAGTTAACAAACACTTTCTGATATCAGCCGATGACACTAGATGTTCTTTGTCTACACATGTACATGGATGTAGTTTATTAAACATACATTTTTGATCTACAGATCAAACAGCTGTATGACAGTAAATAATGCCTTTCCCTTTGAAGCAGCTGTAAACAATTATAGTAGTTGTACATGTATATAAAAAACAAAAAGTGTGTTCATTACATATGAGTAGCATTTGTCAAGACAGTCAACATTGGTTACATAATTCAATGGCAATGAATAAACTTTATACGGCCGTTTAAAATCAAAGTGACCATGAATTGTATTTTCTTTTAGTTTATGATCTTTTTTAACAGTACTAACAACAATCAGGTTCAGTCTTCATGCAGTGGCGTGAGGTGAACATTTACCACAGAAAGGGACAAACTTCTTTCCAACCGTGTTCAGGATTTTGTTGAATTAATAATAAAAATAAAATAAAAAAAATTGACATTTGATGACTTATCTATTAATATTGTGCAAATGAAATATGAAAATGTCACATGTGTAAATCTGGTCACAAACACAATAATCATGTGTTCTTTGACTACACCAAAATTGTTAATTAAACATCACAAGTTAAGACCTTTCATTTTGCGCAAGGAAGTCAATGTACAAAGACGTTGTTATGTTTAGCTCCAGGTAAGCATGAGGACAAGAAAGTTCCCAATTCTCAAGTGTTTATTCAGTCCACAAGCAGGACAAACAAAGCAACAGTGCCAGATGGTTACATGATTGACAGCAGGTGCAACAACACTTCCATTCTTACTCTACACCTTTTATAGGTAACAACAGGTGAACTATAGCGCCATCTCCTGACATATACACAAACACAACATTCCCCCATTACTTAGAACTGTAAATTCCCCCCCAAAATACAAAGTTGGTGCAATAGGCAAAGCCAATACAATAGTTACATCAAATTCAATTAGTGTAAAAATAGATTTTTTTTTTTTTTTTTTTTAAGTGACATAATCGTGCAACCAACGTGGAGGGCGTTTTACTCGTGATGAAGATCTTTCAGGAACAGATGGAGAGGCAGTTTGAGTAGGCAAGTTCACAAGTTCATTTTTAGGCAACACAGTAGAGGAAGGGACAGACTGAAGAGGCAAGGACACTAATTCACTCTCACTGCCATCTTCCACAGGTGCACAAGCTGGAGACAGATGAGACGCATGCCAAGTTTTCCCATCTGTCAACCGGTAAGTACATGGACCAAGTTGACGCACAATTTTCAAAGGCTTTGAGAATCTAGGATGTCCTTTAGGAACATGAACTGGAATTTTTATACGCACCCAATCTTCTGGTTTGAACTCAGGAGTACAAGCTCTTCGTTTGAGGTCTGTGTATGTTTTCATCTTCTTTTGGGACAATGCCACTTTCTGACTCACATCAGCATTCTTACAAATGATAGGAGGAGGAAGGACATTAAGGCGAGTGCGCATTTTCCTGCCACAGAGCAACTCAGAAGGAGACCGTCCAGTAACAGAATGGGGAGTAGCACGGTAAGTTTGAAGAAATGCTGTAACTGTTGATTTCCATGGCTTTCCAGACAGAATCGCTGATTGAATAGAACTCTTCAGTACTCTATGGAATCTTTCAATAGCTCCATTTGCAGCTGGATGATACACTGACGTATGTAGATGTTGAATAGCTCTCTCTTTCAGAAATGCTGCAAACTCCACTGACTTAAATTGACATCCATTGTCAGATACAATGTAATGAGGATGTCCAAATCTGCTGAAGACTGATGTCAAGAAGTTGATTACATTTTTACTTGTGATTGAAGAAGTGAATGCTACTTCTGGCCACTTACTATGATAGTCAATTAATGTCATAATGTACCGACAATCCCAAGTAGCGGTTTCAAATGGGCCAACAATGTCAACAGCCACTTTTTCCCATGGCACAGATGGAAAAGGTACAGGTTGTAATGGTGCAACACGGAGAGTTGTAGTCTTATCAGAAGACAAGCAAACTTCACAATTCTTAATCTGCTCCTTAACCAAACAGTCAATACCAGGCCACCAATAAAGTTCACGAATGCGCTGCTTCGTACGCACTATTCCTTGATGACCTTCGTGAGCCAGACTCACCAAGACATGTCGTAATGAAACAGGAACAACCAGACGTGACCCTCTAAACACGTAGTCCTTTTGCACAGCAAGTTCATCACGTACTTGAAAATATGGACGTAAAACAACATCCACTGCCGCTGATGAAAAAGGCCATCCACGAACAATCTGAGCACGTAGCGCAGTCATTTCTGAGCATGAGGCAGAGGCAGAAGCAAATTCAGTTGGAGACACAGCAGACATTTCAGAAGACAGAAATGCAACAAACTCAGGCTCAGTATCAGAAAGATCCTCATCAGAAGCCGGCAAGGGTAGGCGAGAAAGATAATCAGCAACCTGGTTTTTAGAGCCTGGATAATAATTAACCTCATAGTTAAAACACAAGAGTCGCTCTGCCCAACGCGCTATCCTCATTCCAGCGCGGTCTGTACCTTTAGAGGAGAGAAGCACTGTCAAGGCCTGATGATCTGTACGTAGAAGAAATTTTCGACCCCAGAGGTAAGTTCTCCATTTTTCAACAGCCCAGACACATGCTAAAGCTTCCTTTTCAATCGTTGAATATTTTCGTTCAGAAGTAGACAAGGTTCTTGAAGCAAACGCAACAATACGCTCTGTGTTGTTTTCATGGATTTGAGAGAATACAGCACCTAGTCCATAATCTGATGCATCTGTTGAAACGACAGTGGGCAAGTTAGGGTCAAACAATGCTAAAGCAGGGCTTTGAAGCAATAACTCCTTTACAGTACTGAAACTCTTCTGAGCTTCATCTGACCAACTGAACTCAGAACCTTGTCTAATGCAAGCACGCAATGGTTCTACTACTGTGGCAAAATTTGGAATGAACTTATTGTACCATGACAACAATCCAAGAAGGGAACGGAGCTGATGTGCATCATTAGGAACAGGAGCATGAAGCATTGCACTAAGATGATCCTCATCTGGGCAAATACCCTGTGCAGATACAGTATGACCAAGAAAGCGCAAACTGCTTTTGTTAAAGTGACACTTTGAATCATTCAACTGTAAGCCTGCATCATGTATACGCTGAATAACCACTTTAAGCATGTGATCATGTTCACTTTTTGTGTGTCCCCAGACAATAACGTCATCCAGATAATTAGCCACATTTGGCAACCCTTGCAGTACAGTTGCTAGCATTTTCTGAAATGCAGACGGAGCTGAGGCAAGGCCATAAGGTACTCGACAGAATCTGAATAACCCTTCATGGGTAATAAATGCAGTCAGATCACGACTTTCTTCATGTAACAAAAGCTGGAAGTAAGCATTCTCTAAGTCAATTGTAGAAAAGACAGTTGCTCCACACAGTGTAGACATCATCTCCTCAATATGGGGCAACGGATAACAATCTGCAACAACAGCTTTGTTTGGTTCTCTCAGATCTACACACATACGAATGCCACCCGTCTTCTTCTGAACAACTACAATTGGAGAAATCCACTGCGAAGCATCCACTCGTTCAATAACACCCAGGTCAAGAAGACGTTGCAGTTCATCACTAACAGCATTTCGAACAGACAATGGTAACCTTCTGAGTTTCTGACGAACAGGTTTTACATCTGGAGAAATTTTTACCTTATGCACAAAGCCTTTTGCACATCCTAGCTTGCCAACAGGCACAGAAGCAGAAAGTCGCATTACAGGAACTGAAGACTTAACATGTCCTGGAAGAATAGAAGAACCTTCAAACTTAAGATGCAATCCATTTATCAAATCCATTCCAAGAAGAGCTGTGCCACATTCAACAATGAATATTGACGTATTACAGTTCATATCATCTCTAGTAACAGTAACAGGTAGACAGCCAAGCACTGGTATTGGATCTCGTGAATACGTTACCAATTTAACAGCAGGAGGCAGCAAGGCATCTTGCTTTAAGTGTTTTTCATACAAAGATTTTGGCAGAATAGAAACTGAAGATCCAGAATCCACAATCAACTCCACAGGTACAGAAGCTGATGCAGTCATGATAGTAGTAATGCACTTTATCTTATTAGATACTGAATCATGCATGTAAAGAATCTGAAGCTCAGGCAATTCAATCTCATGGACAGAACGTGTTTGCTGTGAACGACACACTCTGGAAAAATGTCCCACCTTTTGACAATTATTGCACTTTACAGAAACTGCAGGGCATCTGGGATCATTTGCAAGATGCCTGGTAGATCCACAGCGGTAACATGCACGAGTCAAGAGAGTAGCAGACGACTTTGAAGGCACAGCCAGAGGTTTCAAAGGTGATTGTCTTGTGTAACGATCAACAGCAGGCACACCAGTCACTTGTATTGCTTGAACAGGTTCTGAATTCAGATTGGAAAAAAGTTTAGCTTGTTCACCAACAGCCTCCATTTGCGTAGCAATCGTGATAGCCTTGTTAAGAGTCAAATCAGTCTCTAATAGCAGACGTTCTCTAATACGATGACTGTTTACATTCTCCACTAATTGATCTCGCAACATCTCATCATCATTAGATGCAAACTCACATGTGGCTGCTAGGTCCCGAAGAGAAGCAACATACTGCAAAATTGTTTCCCCTGAGGCTTGAATTCGTTTTCTGAATGCATGACGCTCAGCAACAACATTACGTCGAGGAATAAAGTGCAGTTTTAAAGTCTGAATAGCATCCTTCATTGTCTCTCCTTGATTTGGTAAAGTATAGAATAATCTCTGACCTTCTGTTCCTAGGCAATGAAGAAACAAAGCTCGCTTTCTTGCAACTGGCCATTCATCTCCTGATGCATTTATGACAAGTAAATAGTTCTCAAACATCTTCAACCAGACTTCAAAGGGAATAGACGGCTCACCCGGACATGGTAAGAATGGCGTAGGAAAAGAAGCAACTGCAGACATCTTTCATGTAGGACAGCAAAATCCTCGTCGCCAATTTGTTATGTTTAGCTCCAGGTAAGCATGAGGACAAGAAAGTTCCCAATTCTCAAGTGTTTATTCAGTCCACAAGCAGGACAAACAAAGCAACAGTGCCAGATGGTTACATGATTGACAGCAGGTGCAACAACACTTCCATTCTTACTCTACACCTTTTATAGGTAACAACAGGTGAACTATAGCGCCATCTCCTGACATATACACAAACACAACAGACGTCACAAAGTTAAATAATACTTGTTTTTTTATCAGTGTTTTTTTTTTTGGTCACCGTTCCATTGTTCACTGATTTATTAGGATCTGGCAAACCTCCATCAAAACAGCGGCGTAATTTAGACCAGTTTTCACCAAATTTGGGTTTTACTACTGGAGCGACTGTGTCCATGCCATACATTTCATGCTTTATATGTTATATAATCAAGAAAACATTTACATTATACAGTATATTTAAAATTGTTATCCTTTGAATTTCCATTCGTAAATAGTGTCGGCCCAGATCCGGGCCACATCTGGTACATGTGGCGTATGGGATCTGGGCCGACACTGTGCTGCTGTTTTGAGTATCTATGCGCTTCACAGAGGTGCAAGCCTGGGGTGTCAACAGATCTTTGGTGGTGATGGTTTGTCATGATATTATGACTAAAGTCAGACACATAATCCATGCAAGTGTGCAAATGCAGACGCAGATTCTTAAACAGGGCTCTGAAAGCATATATAAAGTGCATTCTTGCTTATCTGTGACAGCAACAAACCTTGATTTTAGGCCAACTATACAGTGCACTTCTTCAGTTGCGTTGGTTCCGGAGGTATGTATATATATAATATATATATATATATATCCATCCAGTGTTGGGAAAAGTTACTTTGAAAAGTAATACATTGCATTATTGTGTTACTCCTTTAAAAAGTGACTAATTGCGTTATGTAGTTACTTTTGTTGTGAGGGCAAATGTACAGTAGAGGGCGCCGCTCAAACAAACCTTTTAGAAGAATAGGAAGTAGAGAAGAAAGTTTAATACTTCACCAATTAAAACAAAAAATCTAGTCATTTCTGTTTATGGTTTAAAGGAGCACTATGTAACATTTCAGTAAAATATCCAAAAAACACCAGGACAGTTATATAGATTTTGTTCAGGAAAAGTTACATAATGCACCTTTAAATGAAGCAAGTTCATTAGTTAATAATGTGAGATTAAATGCATAAAAATGTTTTATTTTAACATTTAATGATTGCAGGTTTGCATAATCACTGATTTTATTCATTTTGAGGAATACTGAATCTGTTATTGTTCATATTTGATGAGTAAATGCCTGCTCACATTTAGTCTAGATCTATAAATCCCCTCATGTTCACACACAACGCCTCTGATCTCACTCCTGATGCGTTACTTTGAAATAAGTTACGCATCTCACTTGCTTTACTTATTTCAAAAAGTAACTCCGAAATCTTCTAAATTTAAAAGTAATCCGTTACTTTACTAGTTACTTGATAAAAGTAATCTGATTACATAACTCCAGTTACTTGTATTGCGTTACACCCCACACACTGTTTATTGCGTGTTCAGAAATTCATACAACAAAATATTATGGGGGGGGGGGGGGGGCACAAACTTTTCGTTGGCTGGCAACTTTTTTTAAAAACGTTAAACAAGTATTTTAAAAAAATAAGCTTAAACAGAAGCATATAACATCACAGTAGGTCTGTCTTTAAAGGTTGACAAGCTATTGTTAAAAATTCCCCTAGGAAGAAATGTAATGGGATTTTTTCTTCCAGAATCCGAGTGTTTGGCACTCCTTGTAGCAGCGCTAGGACTCCACCACTACTCGCCCTCCATGTGACAACCCATGAACTCGAGAAGAGTCTGCATTCAAGCACTCGCCTGGAGTATATCTGGGCTCAAACTCTGTTTAGATGCTACGTCTGTCTACAGTGTTATCTACATGTGTTAGCTGCTCTATCGAACTTCAGTAATCCACCTGAACCTCGTGCGTTACGCCCGTTTCACACACTCCGTCTGCAGTGTATAGCTCACACAAGTGGCAAAACATTTAAACATAGGTTATAGCCTAAAATCACACACATTTTAAATTAGAAGCTTACAATAGTCTATTTCAAAAACAGCCGACTCTCGTCTTTTCTTTTGTTTTTAACCCTTTTAAAAGAGGTCATAAAGAACTTTGTTTTCCACCTCCAAGAGAGGACGAGTGCTCTCTATTATGGCACATTTTTTACCCTAATCGCCAGGTAAGGTTTTGTTTCCTTGCTTTACCCGAGAACAAAAGCCATGTGTTGACTTTGAAAGGAGAGCATATATTTAATTATATGCATCTGTGGTGAAATTAATAGATTTTCACATCAGTACATGTTTATTTTAATGCGAACAATGTTCTATCAATTTTAATGCAGCACAGGAAAAAATAGATTGGGTACGGAAACGATCGGCGTACTGCTGCAGACAGGAATGGACTGACGGACCGCATCCGCGTGCCGTGTGAAAGCTGTAAATAAAAAATAAAATAAAAAGACTAATTACAACTTTTTATCTCAGAATTCTGACTTTTCTTCTCACAATTGCGAGTTATAAAGTCCGAATTCTGAGATATAAATTAAAAGTGTAAGGTGATAAAAATTATAATTAAAAGTGACAGAATTGTGACTTTATATCACGCAATTGCGACTTTATCTCAGAATTCTGAATTCAAAGACTTTATAATTGTGAGGAAAAAAGTACGAATTCTGAGATAAATTGCAATTACTCTATTTTTTTATTTAGTGGCGGAAACGGGCTTCCATAGTAATCCATTAACATGGGTCTGGAAAATAACATGCACTGCATACGCACTGCAAACGCAGTGTGTGTGAAACGGGCGTTACAGTGTCTGCTACACCAGTGGCGTCTCATGTACTAGCTCTCCTCCTGTTTGTTAGATCTCAGCAGTCTGAGTTCATCCTCTAGGTAGCTTATTCTGTCCAGCAGGGCGGCTCTGTCGGCTTGGGCTCTGAGGCTGGCTTGCCATCGCGCTTCCTCAATCTTCCGCTCATACCAGCGCTCCATCTGCAGAGTCACCGCCTCAAAAAAGTACTGTGTCACCTCCAGCGCGTGCATGTTCTCCCGCTCCTGGGCGAAGGAAGCCTCGGCGGTGTGGCGGTCTCCCAAACTTGTCACGGTTTGTGCGTTTTGTTTGGTCTTTGCTCTTTGTTGCGAGCGTTTTTTGAGGTTCCTGTGATCGAGTGCACATTCCTGCTGATCTGAGACACGTTTTGGCTCCAGACTCGAGTCCTGAGGCTCATCTTGCCCTCGGTGGGGGTCACTACAGGCCCGCGATCGCTGTTTAGGCCGGACTATACAAGGAGACTGGGGTGCAGATTGATTCTGTGATGGCGGCTGATCTGAAAAGAAAAAGCTTAAGATGATTTCATCCTGTAAAGTAAGGTGACCACTTATTATTTATATGTATAATTAAATATTCCATTAATATACACAGATCAGGCATAACGTTATGACCTAATATTTGAATGGTCCCCCTTTTGCTAACAAAACAGCCCTGACCCATCGAGGCATGGACTCCACTAGACCCCTGAAGGTGTGCTGTGGTATCTGGCTCCAAGTTGTCAGTAGCAGATCCTTTAAGTCCTGTAAGTTGCGAGTTAGGGCCTCCATGGATTAGACTTCTTTGTTCAGCACATCCCACAGATGCTTTTGGATTGAGATCTGAAAGGCTGAACATGGTCTCAGCAATACTTAGGTAGGTGGAGCGTGTCAAAGTAACATCCACATGGATGGAGGACCCAAGGTTTCCCAGCAGAACATTGCCCAAAACATCACACTGCCTCCACCGGCTCGCCTTCTTCCCATAGTGTAGTCCCAAAGAGTAGGGGTGTAACCCCGGCATCCTGGCCAAATTTGCCCATTGGCCCCTATCCATCATGGCCTCCTAATAATCCCCATATCCTGATTGGCTTCATCACTCTGTCTCCTCTCCACCAATCAGCTGGTGTGTGGTGAGCGTTCTGGCGCAATATGGCTGCCGTCGCATCATCCAGGTGGATGCTGCACATTGGTGGTGGTTGAGGAGATTCCCCCCTTCTATGTAAAGCGCTTTGAGTGCCTTGAAAAGCACTATATAAATCGAACGCATTATTATTATTATTATTATTATAGTGCATCCTGGGGCCATGTGTTCCCCAGGTGAGCCACACACACACACCCGGCCATCCACGTGATGTAAAAGAAAGCGTGATTCCTCCGACCAGGCCACCTTCTTCCATTGCTCCGTGGTCCAGTTCTGATGCTCACGTGCCACTGTTGGTGCTTTCGGCAGGGTCAGGGGTCAGCATGGGCACCCTGACTGGTCAGCAGCTATGCCGTCTCATACACGACAAACTGAGATGCTCTGTGTATTCTGACAGCTTTCTATCAGAACCAGCATTAACTTCTGGAGCAGTTTGAGCTCCAGTAGCTCGTCTGTTTGATCGGACCACGCGGGCCAGCCTTCACTCCCCACGTGCATCACTGAGCCTTGGCCGCCCATGACCCTGTGGCCGGTTCTCCACTGTTCCTTCCTTGGAGCACTTTTGATAGATACTGACCACTGCAGACCGGGAACAGCCCACAAGAGCTGCAGTTTTGGAGATGCTCTGACCCAGTCGTCTAGCCGTCACAATCTGGCCCTTGTCAAACTCGCTCAAATCCTGTTATTCACTTCACCTTTCAGAATATTATGCCTGATCTATGTACATTATTTAGGAAATAAATAAATAATATTGTCTGCTATATCTCTTCATATGTGTTCAGAGTTGTATATTTTACTTCTAATAACCCTACATCACCTATTCATATTATGTAACACTTACATAAGCCTTTAACTGAACGAGGACAAACACAGGAAAACCATTAATGCTGCATGAAGCTCTGTCTGTATGTGAGATGAGCCAGAAAATCGGTTTTGCTCATCTGCGTGTGTAAAAGCGAAAGAAACACAGCTGTGTGTATGTGTGTGAGAGAGAGAGAGAGATTCAGACTATGAGTGAGTTACCTGGTGAGGCGTCCACCTCGATCACAAAGTAACTGGCTGACCCATCCTCAGGACACGTGGTCGCTAATGCCGTCTCTCTTCCATCTTTGGACAAGGTTTGGTTTGTTGATGGAGAGTGACGTGCTCTGACCCCAGATGTGTCCGGTCCAGCTGTGTGGGAATGGGGATCCCAATCTGAAAGAGTGTCAGTGAGGGACGAGGAGCGCCGTAACTTGCAGCGATCCCCAGAGAGACGCGTCTCCAGATTTTGGATCTTAGAAAGGCACCAGTTTTTGATATCGGTGACCACTGAAGCCTGCTAACAAAGAGATGGAATAAATAATCTCATGCTAATAATTAATTCTAGGAATGACAAGAAAATGCATCATAATAAAAGCTAGAATCCATGTAAGAGTTGATGTTTATGATGATACATTCAGTCACTAATCATCCCACATATCTGAGATGTACATCAAATATCATCTCCAGATCTTCTGTATTGCCAAACCCTAAATGAACCGGACCACTTATAAGCCCGATATTGTTTCTTTTACATCTAGACAAAGACAAAAAGCAGGGAAAGTGTGGAAAAAATGACCTGTTTTTTTTCTCCTTCCAAGCGTTCCTGTATGGCTCTCTTGTCAATTCGATGTAAACATTCAATCCTCTCAGCGGACACTCGCTCTAACGTGATCTTATCCAGAGCTCTGATCTGAAAATCAACACACAATTATCAGCCACAAATTTAAAACCATCATCCTTTCATTTTTTTGAGTGTTCATTGGAGTGGTCCAACACCTTAGGACTTTTGTTGCACCCACACTACGAATACACACAAAATTCAGTTTATGTGGTTATTATTAAATAAAGTAACAAATCCTTCACTCGCGGGTCAATTTGACCCACTTTTTTTTTTAATTTGTCAAAGTATATATAACAAATATATTGTTACGACATTGGAATCGGCTGATAAACGCTTAAAATATAAAAATCGGCATCAGCCAATGAGAAAAAATTATGCCAATATGTCTTGCCAATATGATAACGTGCTGATATTTCATATACTTACTCACGTGTGCAAGATCATGTCAGCAGTGTGTTCATTCTTGAAGTGAAAACAAGTAACTTGCATCTATGGTGATTTATATTGATATTTATATTGTTTTTAAATGTGTGTGTGTGTGTGTGTGTGTGTGTGTGAGAGAGATCTCTAGTGCATGCAGAAGCCTCCTCCAGGTCCTAGTGCCCACACATTAGAATGTTATATATATTTAGTGGGGTGGCTGTTGTTATAGTCATAATAAAATATACAGTTTTATTAATCTTTAATACAATTTTATGAAATGGATGATGAAAAATAATTGTAGGATTTTAGTTTGAAGCTGAAGACAGCATCAATGGATGTTATGCCTCCCTCACTTTACGTGCACAAACGTTAAATCCAAAAATAACATTTGTTACAAATATTAAAAATGTAACAAAATTACTGACTTTATTATTGTTATTTTCAGAGATTTTAATATATTCTTATCATAAAAAGAACGTTATTAACATTTATTTATCTTTAACAAGTATCCTTTTAGTAAGGAGACCTCAGAAATCTGAAACCAGAATGAATAAAAAAGTTTTTGCAAAATGGTGTTTCCAAACAAAGGGAAAAAATAAACGTATATTGTATTGGCATTGGCCAACATGAGATGAAAAATATTGACATATCCGATATCGGGAAAAATCACTGATATCGGCAAAATTAAATGAAAAAGTGTTTCAGGACAACAACAAAAAAGATACATATAAATATATTCTTCAAAATTATATCAAACAATAAATATAGGCGCAAGCAGCAAAATGATTGTCCATAAACAACTGAAATTATGGGCTGCTAAAGTTGGATTGGTTATCTTTTCATATATAGTTAAGTCAACATAGGCCACAGCTAAACAGTTGATTAGCTTGTATCAAAGTTTGACAAATCAACATTTTTACCATGAGCGACGGACACACTGCAAACTTCATGTGAATGGGACCAGTGGCCATGAAAAGTAAATCTGGTTATTATACTGAAACTAAGCTTTGGTCTCGGCTGTGTGCACCTGGTGTTTGTTCTTGCGGTCCAGTTGGCCCATCTTGCTGTTCATGAGCTCTTGCACAGTGTGAATCTCGGACTGCATTTCCTCTTTCGTGGCCATCAGCTGGTTCTCCAGTTTATTAATGAGAGGCTCACACCTGCAGCCATTCAATGGGGCCTTTAATGAAAATAACACATACACAAGAGTCAAAAATAACATTTACTGCATGAGATATTTGCTGTAGTTTATTTTTGGAGAAAAGTTGGGCTTTCTGACAGAAACTGAATCTAACCAGCAGAAAAATTACTTTTAATTTAAAATAAAATAAAATAGATTATTCCTGAATTATTTTTGTGGTAATGACAACCAAAAATGCTATTCTTAGACCATGACGTACAAATATATGTATAAATATATATATCCATGGGCGTCGGAACCATTGTGTGTGGGTGGGACAAGACCCACCCACTTTTTAAGACCAATGATATTGGACCCACTCACTTTTATCGTCTCTAATTCAGCACATGTCTGTTTACCTTGGCTACCCCTTAACCGAGAAACGTATTAAGACACTGATTATTTAACACATGTTAAACGCTTTATTTCCCCTTTTCTAATATTTTCTCTTTTTTATTGAAAATAAATACCTTTCCGATCTGATATGTGATGGGGAAAGGGAGTAGAGCGAGTGTGGCAAAAGGCGGATTCGAACCTATGCTCGACTAGCGTCAAAACTTGATGTCATGCGTCTTACCCCAACTCTATAGCCACGGTAAATAACTCAGTGATTTCTGTAATTTTGTCTGGCCCAATCAATAGTAAACGGCACTTTATCTATCTGGACACTGAGCATTAAAAAACAAACAACTTGTTCATTATCATTATCTGTGAAACTTGATTTCTATGGCAGTTAAATTAATAGTCTTTTTATTAGACCATTGGTATTGACTGGTTTGAGGTATTTTTTGGTATAGGAAAGGGATATGGCCTAAAACGCACCATAATGCAGGAAATCACATCTATGAAATTATTTTTTTTCTGGGGGAGAACCCCAAGACCCCCCACAAAACAATTTCCCCACCTATAATATTTTACCTTAGCCGCAGATCTACTGACCCACCCATATATATATATATATATAGCTGTATAGCATATATTATACTATAAACTTCACTACCTAAAAACAGTAATGAAGGGCCAGATTTACTAAACAGGGCAAATTAGTGTGAGAGCGCAACCCCATAAAAGCACCAATGGGCGTATAAAGTTCATCGCATGATCTACTGAAGACACAAATTAAACGACACAGACGCAGCCGGATCATTTCCATCAGCATGCATTCATTTCACTGTAAATTTCTGACTACAGTCATTTAGTGTAAAATAACACTCTTTAATCCTGTAAATTCAAATCTTTCACAGGTAGAGATGTGTCACCACAACCAAAAAAATTAAAATAAATGAATGAATTCTTTGCCTGCATGATCTTGCCATCTTTGCCTCTGTAGAGAGTATAGAGCTGGTATGCCTTGTAGTTATGAGGAGGAGGAGGAGCAGCTGATGGACATGATCTCTCCGTCTTACTCTTCTTCTTATGATCACTGTGTTTATTTTGTCTTCGAATGAGGGCATCTGACGGTGACAGCTGCAAAAAAGCACACAATCCATGAGATATCAGAGTGTAGTCTTTTTTTAAATGCAAATTACTACTATCATTCCTGCGATATAAACCCAGACTGATTCAGCTGAATATACTTTATGCCTTAAAAGAGAACATGCATGCATGACATACCCTCTCTTTGACTTTCCTGTCGCTGTTTTTGTTTGCACGAGCCTCAGTGGCGATAACGGTGTCATTCTGGCGGAGAGAACTGTCACTGCCGTGAGTGTCATTGGCTGGAGATACACTGGCCTACACAAACACAGGAGTAAAGCCACAGCATTAACAACGACCAGCGAAGTCTACAGCGAGTACTACACATTTATTGTAGCGACTAGGGTTGGAAATCAAACAGCGATTCGAATACTTAAGGTCAGGAATCGGAGAGAAATTGTCAGAAATGTAAAGATCTTTTCTTCTATATTGTGATGAGAAAAAAAAAGATGTCTGACTCTGCGTCCCAATTCGCATACTATCCATACTAAATAGTACTCGAAAATTGAATTAGTAAATTCTGTCCAGCACATCACCAGAGCAAAGCCTGTCATTTTTTTACCGGAAGATCCAGGTGCCTTGCCTAGAATTACGAATAATGGATGTTCAGATTCTATTGAGACTAGTTGTGCTCTTTGTAGAGTTCTGCGGTTAGAGACTCCTCCGAAAAATCCGTTTCCCTCCCTGAAGACATCACCACACATTTGGTGTCTGTATTTAATAAACATCTGAAATAATGTCTCATGTACGCTTTTTTATCTCTGGTTCGAGTTTTCTTTGTCCAGATGTGTAAACGTTTTATTTGTCAAGTCTTAACTATGGCAGAGATGACTTGGCTGACACAACATCCAAGGGTGATTTATTTTTTAGTAACTGCACTTCTATGATTTAGTTCCAGATTGGGTTTATATCATGTTTTAGACATAGTAATGTTGATTTGGGCTGTTACTATAGTATTGCTGTAAGTAGTTTTACACACAAAACTTGTAGGATAAAAACCTTAATGTGTCTTGAGATATACAGGGAACAATCCAAATGTTTTAATTATTGAAAATGTCATGCACATCTTAAGTGTCTTATTACTGTGAGAGTATTATTATTCAATTATTAAACATTCTGTCATTAATTATTGCTTAAATGACATTCAGTGACAGCATGTTTGAACTTGATTAGTCTTTAGTATGGTTGCTCATTCTGTGTTGATTGTGTCAGAGAAAGAATGAAGTTTTGCTCCTCTACCTTTCTCGGCAGCATCTCTTCACGAGGGACTGACTGTGCTCGACCCTCAGTCTTCATCTTATCCCTCCTCTTCCTCACAGTGCGTCCTCGAGTGAAGCTCTACATGCAAATACAAGGGAAAAATTAAAGGCATTTTCTTGCCATATTAATGTCTCTTAAGCATGGAGCCCCGCACATGACATGCAAGAAAAAAAAAGGTAAATGGTGTGCACGATTTACTATTTTGTTCCCTTGATTTATAAATAGTGCGCAAGTTCATGGTTCAAAGTCGTTCCCTCGATTTGCCAAATCGTGCACACATTTAACTAATTTGTTCCCTCGATTTATAAATAGTGCACGAATTTTACTAATTAATTCCCTCGATTTACTAAATCGTGTGCACAATTTATCATTCAAGGGAACAAAATAGTAAATAGTGCACACCATTTACCTTTTTTTTCTTGCATGTGATGTGCGGGGCTCCGAACTTAATGTCTCTTAAGTATATGTGTGTTTTCTTACCTGTGGGGCTTTGGTGAGCAGCAGCGCCACTTCAGGATTATCATTTTCACGAGCCTGATCGAGGGCTGTCTCTCCTGTCTTCACCCAAAACACACAGATAAAAACCATGCACATGTTCACACATTTAAAAGTGTAATTTCTACTGCATGCCAACATGAACCATGGTTTACAGCAGTGTTTCTCAAACTTTTTCTGCCATTCCCCACTTTGGAGGTAGGGAAGGGCCACGAGCCCCACCTGTCCCCAATCACCCCAACAAAATGGTAATTATCTAGGCTTTAAGTTTGCCTGTTAACATTTATTTGATTAACATCACATTTAAAACTTTAATGCGTACAGTCAAAATATTTTAGCTGAGTTTTTTTTAAGGCAACGTTATTTTAGAACGTTTCATCTTAATGTTTCTATGGCAACGCGTCATGTTTATCACGTGACTCACCACAATCAAAATAGCGCTGAATGACAGATGTATCGCTTTTATTACGTTTTTTTCTTTTTTATTCAAAATATTGACATACTTGCTTACCATGTCATCAACTGTCTAATAATCCAATTGTAGGTGTGTTTTGCCATTTAAACCCCTTTATAAATGATCTTGATTTTGATCTATAATGTGAGATGGGCGCTGCCACGTTTGAACCGTTTGAACAAATGCACTGCAGTTCAGAGTCCTGTCAATCGGATTTACAGCACGTATATTCATCAGCTTCTCCTGGAATAAGTAAGTGACCGGTGAACTGGGAGAAGAATCGAGCAAACTTTATAGTTACTTACACTATGTGTATCTGATATGAATAAAACATGTCGGCCAATTATATTTGAATGGATTGTTATTGCTGCTTCCAAAGACACCAATGTGTATTCTACAAACTCTAAATGTATTGTTTTACTAGTACTTGTGTATTTAAATGTTACCTATTAAATTAAACCTAAAATAAACAGTATGCGGTTGAAAACACTGCATGACGTATGTCAAGAGCTGAGCGCGTATGCATCTGGCTCAGTGCCAGCCGAAGCGCGTCCCACCGTTTGAATCTGACAGTTATGTCACGTCACTAAACATTCTAAATCCCATATGTGGGTCCGTACTCTCAGGGGCATAGAAATAAAAATCCCATGTGGGACCGCTCAAAAGGTTAATAGAGATGGGCACAAAAAATTAACACATTTCCTCCCGTTTGTCGTGCCCCACTTGTCGTGTCTCTATTCCCCACCAGTGGGGCGCGCCCCACACTTTGAGAAACGCTGGTTTACAGTAACTGTGGACAGTGCCACTACTAACCCGTTTGGCACCCTAAGTACTGCATAAGCTAATCATGGTCTTCATTGTTACTAGAAAATCACAGGTATGCGAGTATGACAAGGGTTTGAGTTAAATTAGGGCTGATATGAGGAACACTGAGCTAGATGTTCACCTACAGTATGCATGCCTTGATTATTTATGTGTACGACTTTGGATGTTTAAAAAAATCTGAAGTATGTGATGTTTATATGCACTCCCACTTTTCTTCCACTCCCACATGAAATTAACACAATGTTCAGGATAATGCAGAAAGCTCCCTTCTGTACTGTAATGTTTCATGTGTCATGCATAGTCAAACAAAGCCAAATCTGTATAGTCTAAAATATACTTTATATTAAAGGGGTCATGAACTGAGAAATCTAATTTTTGAGCTTTTGAAATATAAGAGGTTGTCATACTATAATAATATCCTGTGTGTTTCAGAACTGAAAGTTTTTTTGTTAGTCCAGAAACAGCTTTTATTGTAACCAAGCCCAGAGAACGACTCGTTGAGGAATGAGCCTGTAATAGATGGAGAAAGAAGAAGATTGACGCCCACTTCATCATCATCACTTTAGCCCCGCCCACTGGAGTGTTAGTGAGATGACGAGGAGAGAAGAGCGATACAGGATGGACTACAAATAACATTCCCTTCCAAAGGATCCTAATGCTAGGAATGTGCTTATTTATATTCATCAATGTGAACGTCTCAGTTGAGCTTTATTTATTTGTGTTCGCTACATATCACTGCGGATTCTTTGGGAAATCAGTTGCAGTTTAGGCGCAGCCTTTGCAACCAGACTTTTGCGATACAGACTCGACAGTAACGCCACAACATGTCAGAAACCGTGTTAATAATGCCTGATCTGAGACCAGTGATTTCTGAGATGTAATGATTCATGTACAGTCAGATGTTCTTTGTCTGTGTCAGTAAATCAAACCAGTGACTAAACTTCACATTGTTTCTCTTAGGATGAAAATAATCTGTTATTTAAACTGTGATTAAATTATATATAGAAAGAGATCAAAGAACAATCGCTGGAGCTGTCAATCAAACAGAGCGAGTTTATCAGAGACTGAGTTCTGGACTCGTGACAAAACTCCCGTAATAATCAACAAATCTTCTATTTACATTGTGTTTGCACTGTTAGTTATGAAAGCATTCATTAGAGAGCAAAATTCACATGCACAGCATTTATGAGCTCAACATGTGTGTGTTCGGCTACAATGATCATCACGGCAACAGTTCATGCCATAGATCTGAATATAATGCTATAATCAACAATTTTCATGTTTAGTTAACCTTGAGAGCCGTTATAGTAAAATGTGCTAAAAGTTTTCGAGAGTTCCACATGTAATACTCGCTATTTCATATGCAAAGATGTCAGCCAATCACAGCAGTGGGCGTTTACACTAAAGTCTCACAGCAGCCAATCACAGCAGTGGGTTTTTACACTAAAGTCTCACAGCAGCCAATCACAGCAGTGGGTTTTTACACTAAAGTCTCACAGCAGCCAATCACAGCAGTGGGTTTTTACACTAAAGTCTCACAGCAGCCAACCACAGCAGTGGGTGTTTACATTGAAGTCTCACAGCAGCCAATCACAGCAGTGGGCGTTTACACTGAAGTCTCACATACAAACAGAGCAACACATTACTTCAAGCAGAGAGTTCAAATCAGGCTAAATTATGACAATTTTTAATGTAGTAATCATACTAACATTATAAGTGCACCCCATGAAACATTATAAGACAATGCAGTTCATGACCCATTTAAAACTAATCACAACAGTGTAATTTTCATTACCTCATGTCGACATGATGGTGAAACGTGGAGCTTTTAGAGATTACGATCAGATGCTTTCTGAACTGCTGTTTTCACATACTGTCATTTTTGTTGTGTTTATTTTAATAATAAGAGTAAAGCATGCAGCACATGTTTACATATTCATCTAAACGTCACGCTCAGCAACATGGACGCATCGGGATACTCTATTATTTCTAGTATTTCCAACGTTTTACTTCTGAGCGAAGAATGAAAAAGGACTTTGCGGTAAGTATATCACATTCAGGCTTTTGTACATTACTTGTGTTACAATAAGTTGCTGGCTGCAGTTCACCTAACGGACACCAGGGTGGCTAATAACAAGTGAATTCTACATATAGCCTTTTCAAAGTGTTCTTGCATTACTGTGATAGTACCAAATCTCAATACTCAAGAGTGATAGATTTTTGTTTAGCATTTCTGTGCCAATAAACCAAATAGCAAACATCTAGGCAGTTAACTAACTTGCTCAGTAAGATTCAGCTAAGAATGCAACGCTTACTTGTGTTGCATTATGAATTTTGCTCAGACACATTATGTAAAACTGTATCAGTGTATCATCTCAAGAAGCATTTGTGTTCAAGTGCTTGAGCAGAGTACATTTCAGGGCTTCACTAAGCTCATGAAATATTTCTGAAGGTGCTCACATTGTTTTTGACGCGGCTGTCGGCCCCAGCCTCCAGTAACATCCGTACGGTCTTCCTGTGATTCAGAGCAGCTGCAATATGTAAAGCGCTGTCCCCTGCCTGAAATCATATGGTCATCATTACAACTTACATGAGAATGAGTAAAATGATGCTTGGGTCATTCAGTGCCAACTTAAACAGTTCACCAGCTTAAAAGACGGATTTTGTTGTTATTTTTTCTGCTGAAAATTAGGGTTGAGTCAAAGAAATCCGATCCTTGTTAGAAATTTTTATTTTTTATTCCTCTTATTGATTTCTTTGTGTACATTTTAATGTGACGTAATGGAGACTTGTGCTGTTTTCTGTGCTGCTCACACATCCAAAACAACGTGTGCACAGAAAGCCCCCTCTCATACTTTATGGTGCGATACTAAACTGAGTTCTCTTCTGCGCCGTTTTTGAGAAAGAAAGCATGTGTGTTACAGTGTATTGGATCCGTTACACGTCTATGGAGACTTCCATTTGATTAAACGACAATGTGTGGAAATTGCCATTAATTGCACTCCTGACTCTTGGTCTATAAACTGTTAACCCCTAGTGTGTAAGTGTTATTTAGCCTGTGGATTTTTGCTCATGGTGTTTCAGCTACAATTAAATGTTTTGCAAAAAGCCTTAAAATAAATGTGAATGATATTTAAGTCTTTATTTACCTTATTGGAATCGAAATTGGGAATAGATAGAAAACGGAAATCGCTAAGTGAAATTTCAAATCGTTAAAATTCAAACGATACCCAACCCTAGTGAAATACAAAACTAAAAAATGTTTTTTCCAATTCGATTAAATGGATGAATATTGCAAGAGTAATCCACTACTTTGTAGATGGGGTTCAAAATAACAACTTGATAATTTTCTCTTTAGATTTGGAGCCAAATTACAAGGGGGGTAAAAATGACTTTAGAAAAGATGGCAGGATCATTATTTTATTTCCACACAGAGATTGGGAGGTTATTAGTGAAATCTATTGACTTTAGCCATCTTTGTTACGTCACTAGCAACAGCGACAGTTCAAAGATGTGAAAAAGCCATTTTGGCAAAAGGTTTGCATGCCTGTAACTCAAGAAGTATTAAAGATATCTTATATCCATTTTTTTGTTTGTTGCTGGCCAAAAAAAAGTAATTTCCCCCCATTTTTAAACTGTTATCAATGGCATACAATGCAACAAATATCGTGGTTACACTTTATTTTACAGTGTGTGTACTTACCAAAGAAAAGTAGTGGTAATATTAGGTAACTACATGGGTTAAGGTTCGGTTCAGAGTTAGTACCTAGTTATAATCCAGTTATTGTAATTGCTATGAGTACATAGTGTGTACATGCAGACCAGGACTATTTTAAGGTGTCATTGTGCAGTGTAATTTTATATTTAAGTACTGAGTTATATTGATTAACAACATGTACTTACTATATGGTTTGGTTGAGGGTTAGTAATTATGCATAATTTACTGTTATTACTATGGTCACAAGTACACTGTCAAATAAAGTGTTACCTAAAGTGCTACCATGTTTGCTAATATCAGGTGAGAATTGATCATTTTGACACCTCTTTACAAAATAGTGGATTCGTGGCATCCAGGGTATATCCACTATTTATGTTTCTCTTTCCTCAGAAATATATTTTTAGCCGGGAAGTTTTTAAAGTGTGTTTAATCCGACACGGAATGACCTGTTTAGAATAGTTTAAGAGTAAAGCACATCAAAGTCCCAAAAACATTTCAACTCCTTACTCACGTGATTTCTTTCGGTCACGGAGCAGATAGCACCCAGGAGCGCTCGGATCACACTCACATGGTTATATCGGGCGGACACATGCAGACACGTGTCACCTACCTGAGGCAAACAAGTCGTTTCCGAGTTAAAGATTTAGTTCACCCAAAAATGAAAATTCAGTCATTAATTCCTTACCCTAATGTCGTTGGACATCCATCAGTTCATCTTCACACACAGATGAAGATATTAGTGTTGAAATCCGATGGCTCAGAAAGGCCTTCATTGACACCAATGTCCTTTCCTCTCTTAAGACCCATAAAGGCACTAAAGACGTCGTTACAAAGCCCATCTCACTACAGCGGCTCTACAATCATTTTATGAAGACACGAGGAAACTAAATAACGACTTATATAGTGATGGGCCGATTTCAAAACACTGCTTTGAACTGTTATGAATCAGTGAATCGATTCATGATTCGGATCGCATGTCGAACTTTTAAACTGCTGAAATCACCTGACATTGGCAATCCGAATCATGAATCGATTCACTGATTCATAACAGTTCGAAGCAGTGTTTTGAAATCGGCCCATCACTATAAAAGTCATCCTTTTTTTTCCGCACAAAAACTATTCTTGTCTCTTCATAAATGATTGTAGAGCCGCTGTAGTGAGATGGGCTTTGTAACGACGTCTTTAGTGCCTTTATGGGTCCTGAGAGAGGAAATGACATTGGTGTCAATGAAGGCCTTTCTGAGCCATCGGATTTCAACACTAATATCTTCATCATCGATATGAGGGTAAGTAATTTATGACAGAATTTTCATTTTTGGGTGAACTAACCCTTTAAATAATAAACACACACATGAAGAGAAGAGAGAAAGACGTGTGGTAATATATTAGAGAGAAAGCGTTTGTCAGTACTCACATTGTTCTTGGAGTCAGGGCGAGAGCCGCCCAGCAGCAGGACTTTCGAGCTCTGAGCGTGACCGTTCTGACACGCCAGATGAAGAGCTGTGTTTCCTGCCTGAGGGACATTACATCCACGTTTTAAATATGCCATTTTGGTGATCAAAGATGAGTTTTAAGGGATAACATTATCAGGGATGCAAACGGGTAAGGGGTAAAAAAAGGTGAGAACATTGCGTGGGTAGCGAAAAGATTATCTGAGTTTTTTTGTTTCGTTTTTTTTACATTTATTTTTCATGCTCTACACACTATTAAAGGTCCCGTTCTTCGCGATTCCATCTTTCAAACTTTAGTTAGTGTGTAATGTTGCTGTTAGAGCATAAATAATACCTGTAAAATTATAAAGCTCAAAGTTCAATGCCAAGTGAGATATTTTATTTAACAGAAGTTCCCTTTCAAAGCCTACAGCGAACGGCCGGTTTGGACTACACCGCTGCACTTCCTGCTGTGATGACGTCACTAGAACCGTTTGTTGACTCCACCCACAAGAACACGCAAAATAGGGGGCGTGGTCTCGTTGCTCTCCCACATGGAGAAGAGCGCGTATTCAGTGCTTGCATCTCCCCGTTATGGTAAGAGGCGGGACTTTTCCGGGCAAAGTGCGCTAAGCTGCTGTCCAATCAAAAACACGGGAAGCGCTGGCCCAATCAGAACTCATTACGTGTTTCTGAAGGAGGGACTTCACAGAACAAGGAAATCATCAGGCCGTTTTTAGGACAGAGGAAACAGCGGTATACAGATAAGTCAATTGTGTGAAACATTTTTTCACACGCGAGACATGAACTCATGTTATATTGCACACTGTAAACATAATCAAAGCTTTGAAAACACGCGAAGAAAGAGACCTTTAAGTATCTTTGCATCTGCATGAAAACTAATTCTTACAGGTCAGAGGTAAAAAGTTTGTGTTTTATGCAGGGCAAAACAACCCTTTATAAAACACAAAAAAGGATTCAATAGATATGGGAGCTGAATACATAAACAAAACAAGACAACAATAACCAGATAAAATGTATGTTGGAAATAATCTTAGCTTCAGAAACACTCAAAACTGAAAACTGAAGATCCCACTCGTTACAAATGCATCAATATGGGATAATATGGGATACTTTGTAAATCGCTTGGTAAGTTAAACTCTATTTCTTTATTAAATTGTAATGTCAAATCTTCACAAAACGAAAAAAAAACACTCTCATTGGATCTATGCAAACCTCGTAGGTGACTCATTTTGATCTCAAAAGGGTGAATTCTCACCTAAATATGAGGAGTTTGCATCTATGCATTATTGACTACAGAGGGACTTTAATGTTTAAAGCAGATGTTACCTTGTTTTTAGCATGAACGTTGGCTCCAGCCTTCACCAGCAGTTTGACAGACTGACTGAAGCCGTGCCACGCAGCCTCATGTAATGCAGTGTTCCCATCCTGAGGAAACAGATCAACTGCTGGATCACAGCTCTACTTGGCATTTGCTATTTTAAATGCAATATACAACAAAAACCTTAAAGGATTCATTCAATTTTAAATAACTGACTCACATAATACACGTATTTACACTCACATCAATATTTCATTTATTTGATCATTATACTTTACATATTTCCGTATGTGCAGTGAACGTAATGGAAACAGAGCAATGCTGCTATAGTAACCTTTTTTTCTAGCATATGTGAAAGAGAAATATTTACCTTGTCTTGTCTGTCTAGTGCACATCCTTCCTGAACGAGAGCGGAGATGACATCTGTGTTTCCCACCACAGCTGCTCTGTGGACGGCTGTCTGGTCAGCCTGAAATATATATATATAAAACTTGAACATCAGTCATGCTTTACTCCATGATGGTGGGCTGAACTGTTATTTATGGAGCAGGTATTTAGTGGTGTGTGCTAATATCACTGGCTCCTTGCCATGTTGCACAGGAATCGAACATTGGGCATTATAAAACAAAGTTATGGAGCAGTCCTACAGATTTCTGATTCTGGTCATAACATGAAAACAGATCTTGATTCAATTTGAAGTTAGACATTTTAAAAATGCTTTATTATTTGCTGTAGCACTATAGATAGGAAAACAGAAGCACAGGAACTGCTGTTTAAGATCAACATTACACTGTTTTCTGTTTTCTATAGAGGATATTCTGTAAAATCTGGATTGTTTCTCTGGTAAAGAAAGCAAAACAAGCTACACAAAAATCTCATGGTTTCCCAAACACAGATAAGGTTCATGAAAACAAATTACAGTTTGTATTGTGGAAACATCATCTGTCCAAAAGTGAATGAAAAACAATAAAACAATCCAGCAATGGAGGGTCTGCTCCTCATGGGTCTTCAGACCTCAATATAAACATCAGTTATGGTGCTTTTATGCCTATATCTTATTTTGTGTTGCATTGAAGAAACTCAAAGGAAAATGGTGTATAGTCCTGGGTGAATTGTTACTTTAAATGTACATAATAGGGGTGTGCAATATAGATTAGTCTATGATATTGTGATTGTTGTTTTAACAATGTGCGATCTGACAGTATGTCCAGAAATGTTAATATGAATACACAAGGTCCAAGATCCCGAGCTAATGTATCCCCATCATGGTGACTTCAGAACAATTACTAAACAATATAATTTCTTACAGTGGCAAAGACAACTTTTATCATGTGAATTTACAGTAAAACAAGAGCAGTGCGTGTCTGTGATGTCAGCATCATTCTGCTGTTGATTAACAGTAACTCGCAAGAAAATTACTCAGTATGCGTAATTGCACAGTAAATTACAGTAATTTAGTGTAAAATTGAACTATTTAATCCTGTACATTCCTGCACTGCAAAAAAAATGCTCTTCTTATTTAGTATTATTATCAGTTTCCAGTCCAAATATCTAAAAATTCTTAAATCAAGATGCATTTACTAGATGAGTAAAATGACATAAGATATTTTTTCTGGTTTTCTGGGGAAAAATATCAAAATTAAGTGAGTTTTTGCTTAAAACAAGCAAAATGATCTGCCAATGGGGTGAGAAAAATAATCTTATTTCTGTTTGGGACAGAAACAAGAAACAAGATTTCAGTCAGAAACAAGATTATTTTTCTCCCCACATTGGCAGATCATTTGCCTGTTTTAAGCAAAAACTCACTTCATTGGGATTTTATTTTTAAGAAAACAAAAATATATATAATGTCATATTACTTGTATAGTAAATGCATCTTGATTTAAGAATTGTTAGATATTAAGACTAGAAACAAGACTAGATTACTAATGAGCCTTTCACACTGCACTTCGGACCCGCAATATTCCCGTAACATTGCCGGGTCGCCTTCTGTGTGAAAGCAACCACGTCCCGGAATTGATTACCGAATTGAACCCGGGTCGGGGACCTAGTAACATTGCGGGATTCGACCCGGGACGAGCGCTGTGTGAACAAAAGCCGAAACTAATGCCGCAACGTGTACGTAGTTATCATGCGACTCCTAGAGCTTGTTTTTTCAATAATACAACCCTGCAGTGCCAGAAGAGCTCGTCTGTGTTTTAAACGCAGAGAGTGTTCGTATACAAAAGAAACTAAAATTAAACAAGCAGAAATGTGTGCAAACTGGACACAAGTCGAGACCACGGAGCTCCTTACTATCCGCGCTGAAGCGGAGATCGCTCGCCGTTATACGTCACATCAGGATGTCACGTGTCAACTCGACCCGGGACCGTTCCGGGTTGTGTGTGAAAGCGCACATATTACGGTATTTCGCTGGCAGTGTGAATGGACCAAATCTAGCGACCCAGGAACAAATGCCGGGTCGCATTATACGTGTATTTCCCGGAATCGCAGTGTGAAAGGGGCTTAAGTAAGAAGAGCATTTTTTGCAGTGTGGTATTTTCGCTCAAAAGAGAAAATGCAGCAAACTTGTTATACTCACATCATCTTGAATATCCAGGTCACAACCAGCAGCCAGCAGTATCCTCACGACAGCAATGTGGCCCTTATAGGCGGCCAAATGCAGAGGTGTTCTGCCGTTCTGCAAGAAAACACACAATCAGGCCCTCAAACACACACAGACAGGACTTTAACAGCTATCAGATAATCTGAATGGAGGTCAAGCCAGGGAACACATGTGGGACAAAGCAGAAGTGTGACCGTGATGCAACGCAAATCTGCGAAATACCATTTACATAACGAGTGAGTAAATAAAAATATGATGCATGAATTCATGCATTAGCCAGCAGGAGGAACATATGACAGCAGCAGTCCTCTTTTGTACTGTTTAAGTCCAGTGATTAATCTCCCAGAGGACTGCAGTCAGGAGAGCATGTCACACAAAGAGAAATAATCACCAGAGCTGTGACTTATGTAACGGTTGACACTCGCAGTGTCTGCCTGCTGTATCTATAGTGTTTATAATATGCATCTGTCATGATCAAAACAAAGGAAAACTAGTGCGAGGACTCAAGTGCAGATAATTGAAGATTTATTATAAAATAAACATAAATAAGTGTCTGCCTGCTGTATCTATAGTGTCAATAATATGCATATGAAATATCATACGAATGAATGATGATGTAAATGTCCTCTCTGCATCACACTTGCAGGTTTAATTAATGTAAATTTAAGACCTTAAATAAAACACTGGGTTCAATTAGCACAACTACTTCCACATTTTTCTTATTAAGGATCGTTTGCAGAAGCAGTGTGTGGCTGTGACGTCTCATCTGCCCACACCACCTCTATTCGTGTGAAGCCAGACTTCAAAAGTTCTGGTCTTCACTGAAGCCTATTTGCCAAAAACCTTCCTTTTAGATAGGAAGAATCTGACAGATTTAAGGAAAAACTAGGGATGCACCGAAATGAAATGCTTGGCCGAAGCCAAAACCGAATAATAATTAAATGCTTGGCCGAAGGCCGAATACCGAAACGCGGTGTTTTGCATTTTTTCCATTTATTTGGCAATTTTTTTACCATTACAATATTTAAATAGTAAAAATTAGCTTTTTACTATTTTGTGTTGCTTTTCAGAGAAATAAATCAAATAACAAAAATACAATTTCAAAATATTTATTTAACACTGAACATGTTTTTAACATTCCAGCAGATATTATACAAACTAAGCACAACATAACTTAAAATAAATAATTAGTAAAATAAAAAATATATTTTTATTTGGCCATCTTTGAAGCCCCCCTTCTTGAATAGCCTACACTGTCAGAAAAAAAGGTACAGTTCTGTCACTGGGGCGGTACCCTAAGGTACAAAATCGAAAAGGTACTAATATGTACCTTTAAGGTTCTACTATGTACCTTTAAGGTACTAATTTGCACTCCTAAAGTAATGATTTGTACCTTTTAATGTACTAATATGTACCATTTAGGGGTGAGTAAGGTACAAAGATGTACCTTTTCACTTTTGTACCTTAGGGTACTGCCCCAGTGACAGAACTGTACCTTTTTTTCTGAGAGTGTATGTTAGGCCTATAACTGACTGCTGAAAGAATGTAACTCTGTATGTCTTCAACAACAAATGTGCATTGAATAGTGCAAAAAATGTGGATGAACCTGCATGAGATGCAGCACTAAACAGTGCTTCCACACTGCTGACATGTTTGCTGCATAAAGCGCGCGCCTCTCACTATACGTGGGTTACTATTTGATCGCTTCATTAAAAACGTCATTGTTCGGCAAAAATTATTCGGCCTTTTTACTTATTCGGCCGAATAATTATAACCGAATAATTTCGGTTGCCGAACATTCGGTGCATCCCTAACGTTAAGTTTTAGATGGAAATCTCAAAATCTAAAATCCACAGATCTATTAGTTGTATAATGTACTAGTTTTTGTTTCATGTGTAAAATCCCAGTAATTTCAGTGATATTGGACATTAAGGGGAACATTTTTTTCAGCATTTTATTGTTACCATATTTACAACCATAGACAGGAAGTCACCCACCACCTCAGTTTTAAACTAATGGCTCTTTGGAACGGCATTAAGTGGGACCTAGGCTGTTACAGTATGTTTAATTGCAGTTTTTTTTTCCCTCACATGTGCAGTTTGTTGTTCATATTAAACTGCAACTCATTTCACATTTACTTTTTCAAATTAAATAAAAATGTATATAATAATTTATGATCATATCATTGCATTTGTGTTTGAATGATTAGTTTTTGACTTGAAACAGTTGCATATTAAAATTAAATTTAGCTTATCCTTCCTATTTTGTTGGTTTTTGGGGGCCTGTTACAGTGGGATTTTGTAGGTGGTCCTTAGAAAACAATTGGAAGATAAAGTGGTCCTTGGGCTGAAAAGGTTTGAGAAACACTGCTCTAATTGCAAGACAGCTTGTCAAAATGGCCGCTCTCGAACTGTAAATGTTTAGCTCATACAAGAATTATGATTCTGCATTTTCTTACACAAGTTGTTTTCGAGCTTCACGCAATCATCTGAACATCTGTGTTTACTACAGTATGTGCGGCGCTGTAAATCTGTTCATCATAAACCGTCGCTCGTGTCTCTTCATTAGCATTAAAACTGAGAAATATTATTTCAATTGTTATTCTAAAAAATCTTAAATGTTTTTATTTTGACATCCTCACTCTAATTTTTAAACCCATATTACTGAGTAAATGTAACGCTTTATTCCCATGCAAGCATCCTGTTCATTGTACTTCCACTGTGCAAAGTTAGAATGGATAAAGTTTAAGTGCCTGAGCATATTTCTGAAATATCTGGTATATCCCTTATAGTAATAATTTAGAGAAACTTTCATGTGCTCAGTCAGTGTTCAGAGAGTGAAAATATATCTATGCAAAACTCATACTTAGGCTCTAATAAGCTCAAACTGGCGAGTAAAATTGAAGAAATTAGTAGCCAATGGCTAATCATTTAGTCACATCCGCGAGTGATTTACTCGCAGTGTAGAGGGTTGTTAGACCCCAGGCTGTCTGTTTCTTTCCGGTGTGAAATCCTTCCTTGCTTCCTTCTCGTTCTGTTCAAATTGTCTCTGATTGTAGGACATCTATAATTAATGTCGCCATGAAATCAAACAAAACAATTCTTGTTTTGTTTTTTATGGAATACTGCATTATTTAATATAAATTCTCTATCCGAGCGCATCATAATTGAGATGAACATCTCATCTTAAAGAGATCTAAAAAAGAAAAACAATCGGTCCCAACTGTCAGAATATAATAACTTAGCTTTAATATAGTGCAAAAGCTGCATCATTTATTTATATATAAGGACATTTATATATATTCTGTTTCATTTCAAATAGTTTCGTTTAAAAGTGGACATTTCAAGATTTCTATACACATATTTCTCATGTCTGTGAGGCGAGTAGCCTTTTGAGTTTCGGTTTATTTATGAGACATGTTGCAAACAGCAATGCAAGTGATTGCTCCGGCACCTCCATGTCATGATTATTGTCTGCTATTACCTATTCACTTCTTAGTTATTAAATCCAGGCAATTGGCGGATGAAACATACAATCAAAGATACAATCAATATAAAACAAAATTCACTTTAAAGAAAGGCTTTCCACAAAACAAAACTTAAAGGGTTAGTTCACCCAAAAATTAAATTTATGTCATTAATAATGACGGTTATGAATCAGCGTATTGATTCATGATTCAGATCACGTGTCAAACTGCTGAAATCACGAGACATTGGCGAACTGAATCATTGATCGATTCGCTGATTCATAACCGTTTGAATCTTTATTTGTGGATTGAAAACAAAACGGGAAGAGAAGACAATGCTGAATAAAGTCGTAGTTTTTGTTATTTTTGGACCCAAATGTATTTTGGATGCTTCAAGAGACTCTAATTAACCCACTGATTTCTCATATGGACTACTGTGATGATGTTTTTATTCCCTTTCTGGACATGGACAGTATAGTGTGCATACACTTGCATACGCTCTCGGACTAAATATAAAATATCTTAAACTGTGTGTGAAGATGAACGGAGGTCTGACAGGTGTGGAACGAGATTATGGAGAGGCATTAATGACATATATTTCATTTTTGGGTGAACTAACCCTTTAATGAAGTGGTCAAAAATTATTTCTGACTTCTTCTTTGCATTTTTCATAATTAATATAGCATCGATGAAGTTTAAAAACAACATTATATTATTTAAACCTAAACAAGAATTTCACACCTATAATTTTGATCCGGACTAACCTGAAAGTCCAGACCAAACAAAGTAGGTGTGAAAGGGCCCTAAGATTATAAAGCATTATACTGACCTTGGTAACGGCTACCTTGGCCCCTTTGTTGATGAGCTGGACCACATGTTCAGCTTGGCCCTTGTGCGAGGCTATGAGGAGACGCTCAGAGAGAGCTCGCACAGATGAGGCATCCTGCTGGGTCATGAATTAGGGAAAGACTTGGGGAGGGGAGAGGTTTGGGGATCAGAAACAGGAACTAGTCCCTCTGGTGTGGGATGAGAGGAGAGAGCAACCATAGATGTCCCGATTCTGGAGGGATCTAACCCTCATGTCCTTTGGAGAAGCCTGTAGGAAACAGGAAATGGCATAATAGTCACAAAAGCAGCAATATTTTTCCAGAGTAAGAGCGGATGTGACTACAGGCAATGTGACATGGAAGAAGAGGAAGGTTTCTGGAGGTGTCAGGCCTGCATCAACCAATAACGCTTTACAATAAGGTCTCATATGTTAACATTAGTTAATCACATTCATTTACATGAACTAACAGGGTAATTTATTTTATAAAACATTTGATCATCTTTATTAATACTATTAAAGGGGTGAGAACAGTCATGAGCTCTTTTGTCAGTCAATCTCATGTCAATCTTGAGTACCTATAGAGTAGTATTGCATCCTTCATATCTCCGAAAAGTCTTTAGTTTTATCATATTTATAAAAGAAATATGGGCTGTACCGAGTCTTTCCGGAAAAAAACGAGCGCCTGGAGGCGTATCGTGTGGGCGGAGCTAAAGAATGACAAGCGCGCAAAGCAGTGACGTCCTCAAGCGTGGAGAAACCCATCGCTATCTCAGCTAATACAGATAATGATCCAGAATCAAATCTGAGGGAGAAATAAATTGAACAGGAGAAACAGCAACAGCAGGACGTCCGTCTCTGTGGTATGTACTGTATTTAGTGGCCTCTCCACATTTGTGTGTGTTTACTCGCAGTTTATGAGGACATGATTCGGTTTATGGACTATTGTATGCGACTAGACCTTAGAGGTAGCAAGCAGAACGGTTTTGCACGTCAGAGTAGTGTAACGTTATACAGAACAACAATGGAGTAACCGTTAGCGCATTTGAATGACGAAGCACGCGATCGTGTCGTTTACTGATGTTTACTCACGTGACGATAGCCAACAGCACAGACATTTGAAGCCGTTTTACTCACCGGCTGCTTCCAAAGCAGGACCGAACCTTTATCGCTGGGACCGCTCCGTCAAAAACACACTTCTTTGGTATGATTTGGTGAAGTCCTGTGACAGCAGTGACCGTGGAGATCCACTTTGCGACGCGACTGAAGCGATGTTTTGAAGCTTCCCGTCATTTCTGCGTTCAAATCGGTTCAAATGCAGCGCTGCCTTCCCAGAATGCTGTGCTGAAGCGTTGAAGTCGCTCGACGTCACCCATAGGAATAAAGTGGAGCGAGGCGCGCGACAGAAGTGTTCACGGACGACTGGATCTGCAGCTGAGAGACTGTTTACGGCGCGCATTTCCTCTCTCGCTCTAGTCACGCGCGCGCACCCTACCGGGAGAAGAGCCGTACGGCCCATACAAGGACCTTCCGATCTATTAACGTCAAGCCGAGCCATACTCGAAAAAAACTCGCCGAAACTTGTAAGAAACCGGAAGGAGTATTTTTAACTCCATCAAACGTCCAACATTAGTTTTTGAAACTTTGTCTATGTTTAGGATGGGAATCCAAGTCTTTAAAGGTGTAAAAAGCTCAGTATGCAGGAAACAGCATTTCACCGCCCCTTTAAAAAAGAGCAGCAACACCTCCACCTCTCCTATCCGCTCTGCAGACACTCATTAAAGTAAAGTTAGGAGGGTCTGTTTCATTGAGAAGGATATGAAATTATGTATTTTTAAAATATACTTTCAGTGCATTGTTACAACGACAATCGAACAATTTATATATTTGTATATATATGTGTACACTTTTAAAAAAGTACATAGAACTTTGATTAAGTACATTTTTCTAAAATATATTTTTAGAAAATATGCTAAAATACAAATATTTTAAAGTGTGTTAAAAGTTGTATTGTGAAAATTATGCCAATATACTTTTATATATTAAAGATGGCACATTTTCTTGTTAGTATATTTGCAATATACTATTGAAAAGGGAATCTATTTGAAATACAATGAAGTATACTTTTTTCACACGGGAAGTGCACAAAAGGAAACGTTATAAAACAATAAAACAAATGACTCCTTTAATAAAATTACAGTTGTTCATGTTTTCTTCGCACTCGTTTTATTTTCCCTCGTGTGTTTTCTGTACGTCTTTTGTGCATGAGCCACACGCACCTGAAAATTGAGCACTATAATGATGACCTTGCATAAATCAACCGTAAGACTGGAACATACTCCCTGAGAAAACAATGGAAATTAGCATCTGAACTCATTCATACACTTAGCATCTCTGTCCGAGACATCACACTGAGTGAACCATCTATGAATGACACTAATTTACATGCCTATCCTTTCACATGAAACTTCCCCCAAACTCCTGCTCCCCCTCATATCGAGATCACCTGAAATACAACAAAAAAATCCACTTGATTCTGTCAGTCCTCACTATACAGTATATGAGTGTTTGATATCATTTGAAATGTCTCAGTGTGACTGGTACAAAGATCTCATCCCCACAGAAGAACCAAAAGATAATCAATGTTTTAAGAGAGATATTTTGATTAATGTGTGATGGGTGTGGTGCGTCTTTAGCCAAATGTTTTCTACCTCCTGCTGTCAATGCAGGTCTATAGGAAAGTGATTAATGCAAATTCCCATTGTGAACTCATATTTACATTTGAAAGAGTTTTTGTATTTGGTCTGGGTATGAATTGATTATGTAATTGGCATTATACATTTACCTGACTGTTAATAAATTGTCACACTTTGATTGATTCTGACTTGCTCTAGTGTTATTCAGGTTATGAACGGGTATAATTTCAATAAAGGGTTAAACAGAATTTTTAAATGTGTGGTTGAACTATTAAATATACAAATGACCAAATAACCAATTGGCATTCTAACCTAAATTCGAAATTATGATTAAATGGAGTCAGATAAAGAGAAATTGGAATAAATGCCTTATGCAGCGACCTTCACCCGCCATCGTTAGCCTCCATTGGGACGATTTGCTTGGGCTTACACAACCATCAAGTTTTATAGATTAAATTATTATCAAATAATTGATTGTCGATTAATCATTAGCATCACTAAGACACACTGTGCAGCATTAACATTGACTAATCCTTTAAAATCCACATCAACAGCTGTAACACATATAAACCTGTTTGCTTTGAAATGTACAAAGCTGCATCAATGACCCGTCTAAACCCCCAGTCCTTCTAGACAAGAACTTTAAAGTCAGTTATTGATGACCACTGTAATGGCCTCATATGCACTGATAATAAATCAGATGAGAGCTGACATGAGCATGTGTAGGCAGATCCTCAACACCACAGCCACACTCGCTCCTACAGCCATCCATGCCTTTGAAGGGTTATACACACACACAGGTTATATACAGTCCTAGGCAATGGCAAACCCTTAATACTGGCCTGTTCAAAACATACCAGAGGCTCATAAATACAGCTGAATCAGCCTTTCCCAAAAGGAGAAGGGGAAAAAACCTTCTTAACCTTTCCTAGAAGAATGTGGACAAAAATTGCATGTGTAAAGCTTAATGCTCAAACAACAGAAAAGCACATTGGGACTTTGTGGACTGTGAAACGAGCCGTTTGTGTTTGTGCCAACAGCTCCCAAAATAATTCATTGAACTTGTCACTGGCCAAGACAAAATTATGCATAGCTTACTTAACTTTAAAAAACTTTTATCAACACACACACACACACACACACACACACACACACACACACTTGGGTTTCCATGTTTTATGGGGACTTTCCATATACATAAAATTATTCTTATACTGCACAAACTGTATATTCTGTCCCCTAACACTAATCCTACCCATGACACAACACTACAGGCATTTTTATATTTAAAACATAACTCTGTATGATTTATAAGCTGTTTTTCTCCTCAAAGGGCCCACAACATGTCCCCAAAAAGTCAAAAATGATTGGTATTACTATCTTTGTTGGAACATTTTGGTCCCCATAACATAGGGTTTAAGAGGAGCACACATTATCTTTAAAATGCATCATTATTTGTAATGACATAATCAGATATGCTGCACCCAATGTAACTTAATAGTATAAGTTTATTTGATTTAATTTATGACATTTCTCTTTAAAACATTTCAGATAAGTTTTCTGGTGGCAGCCACTATTAACCATCATGTTGTGTTCGGTCATTTTAACCTGGAGAGGACTTTCCTTTTCCTGAAAATGCTAGTTAACGTTATTGCATAGTATTAAAGCGTACACTCTAAAAAAAATCTGAGTAAAAAACAACCCAATGTTAGGTCAAATATGGACTAACCCAGCAGTTGGGTTGTTTTAACCCAGCGATTGGGTTGTCTTAAGCAAATATTTAACCCAACCGCAGGATTAAAACAACCCAATCGCTGGGTTAAAACAACCCAATTGCAGGGTTAGTCCATTTTGACCCAACATTGGGTTAAAACAACCCAGCATTTTTTAGAGTGTACTGAAATTACTCACCTAGAGTAGTTCTCAAAAAAAAATTCTGATTTTTTTTTTTAACTCTAAGAATTTGTGATCCTTTTACAAAATGGCACAAAGTCACACTTGTGGTGATCAATCACTCTAAAAAATTCTGGGTAAAAAACAACCCAATGTTGGGTCAAATATTGACTAGCCCAGCAGTTGGGTTGTTTTAACACAGCGATTGGGTTGTCTTAAGCAAATATTTAACCCAACCGTAGGGTTAAAACAACCCAATCGGTGGGTTAAAACAACCCAGCATTTTTTAGAGTGGTTACAAAAAAAGCTTATAAATGTCTTATCAATTATTATCACCAAATATTGGATTCGATCTTTTTGTCAACTTGGTTTATTTAAATTAGGGCAGGTATTGTACACTCTAAAAAATTCTGAGTAAAAAACAACCCAATGTTGGGTCAAATATGGACTAACCCAGCAGTTGGGTTGTTTTAAGCAAATATTTAACCCAACCACAGGATTAAAACAACCCAATCGCTGGGTTAAAACAACCCACTTGCTGGGTTAGTCCATATTTGACCCAACATTGGGTTAAAACAACGCAGCATTTTTTAGAGTGTATTTATATGTAAAATAAAATAAAAACTGACTGATTGATTTTAAGTCTCATTGATCTGACCTGATATTGGTCCAAAATGACCATCCATTGGAAATGATGAATGGGGGCGATTGAAAATAAGAGAAACATATTTACGTCTGTGCTTGCAAAGATCTGTGGCATGCGTCTCACACACTCACACTCTTTTGAGTATTACAGGCTCTCTCGTTCACAGAGATGAACTTTATCTTTAGATCAAGGAGGCATATCAATCAGTTCCCTTTTTATGGCCATTGTATAGTCTTTTCTCTGGCCTGTGCCTGTGGTCAGGAATGTCTCTGAGGTCCAGTAGTTGCAGGACTAGTGTCAGCCTGGGGGGATAAAAGCTGATAATGATCAGCGGGAGAGCAGACATCTCAAAGCTTGCTTAGGCCTTTGTTTGTTACGGTCTTGAGGCGCCTGTTCTGGTGTATTATTCATTAAATATAACGAATAATGTGTCTGACTAGCTACAAGTGTGACTGTGTCATTTTGTACAAAATAAAATATATTTATTTACAAAATAAAATTTAAAAAAATATTTATCCATATTTTGTTGTATATTGACAAATTTATCAACAAAAATACATACTTTTTTCACTCAAAAACTGAGGTGCATAAGCTCAGATAGCTGGGTTTCCATTACACATTTGCGCAAAACTTTTGAGCTATTTTCTAAATGTCAATGAAAAAAAAAACAATTGCGAATTGCAGTGTTTCCATTAAACAATGATATGCAATTAAAGCATTTTTCCTCTCATGTCAAACAATCATGGTGTAGGTGTCTCTGTGTGTATATATATATATATCGCAGTGACTGCACCAGCCATTATTTTTTATCGAAGGAGACGTAGGCATGTTATCCAAGCATTAATGTCAAGCAAAGCCCTTTATACTTGGGAGTGTATGAGGAGTTTCTGGCTGTTTCTCCCTCATATTTGCTCAGAGGTCTTGATAAATTGTGGCATTTCTTGGGTGGTGGGAGAAAAACACTGACATTCTGGAATCGGATGGCAATAAAATCACAGACTAGTCCCTTTCAATGATGAAAATACCTTACGGCCCCATGAGAAACAGTTACCGTCCGAATAGGGCTAATGATGCTTTTCCTGAGTGTGTAATAAAACTCTGAATCAGAAGCGGTTGCTGTGTTGTCAGTCAGTCTCCCCTCATCCCCCTCTACTCCGCAGCTAAACCATGCCCACTTTTATAACTTTTTTAAAACTGTGGTGAGAAGTGACGGCTGCTGAAACGGGGTTTCATGACCCTTTATGAAAGAATGATCATGTGATGTGTAAATGCAAAAAAAAAAAAAAGTTATCTATCAAGTTTCAATTGCAGTTTAGTTAAATATCCCTTTTTCGAAATTGCCTTAAAAAAACACCTAATAAGAGTGTGCTTTTTTTTTCTGATATGGGAGTTTTTGCAAAATTGACGTTTGCATTTGGCGTATTTACAAAATTTGCGCAACTAGAAGGGTAATGGAAACGGAGCCCCTGATGAGGCTTATGATCAATCAAAACCTGTGCTAACTGAAAGAAAGTAAGTTCACAAAAAGATTGAAACCAATATTTTGTGATAATATCAAAGCTATCTCACGACCAATTCGTACTAATTCATACGAGTAAATAAAAGGTGTCTAATTCGTACAAATTTGTACGACCTCACTCGTACGAATTCGTACGATCTGTGTAAACCCACGTGATGGGTAGGTTTAGGGGCGGGGTCAGGGGTAGGTCATTTGTATGAATTCATGCGAATTTGGTAACTCGTAAAATATGTACGAATTAGCAAAAATCGTATGAAATCGTACGAGTGAGGTCGTATCAATTCGTACGAATTAGCCACCTCGTAAAATTAGTACGAATTGCCGTGAGATCGGGTTGATAATAATGCATAACAAGCTATTTTTAAATGGCCTGTCATTTCTGACCAAGAACTCAAAAGGTGTTTGCAGGGTTTTCCACACAGCACAAGGGTTAAAACTGTGTTTTAAGAACAAGTAGTTACTTTTTTTAAGTCTTACTTTTTCCAATTCAAAAGGCCGATCTACTTTTTATGTAACATACCAGTCAATATACTGGATGGCTCTGGGGTTCCTGCATCGTGAGGATTCAAATGTGATTGAAAAGTCTGTTTTCAAGATGTACACAATATATTTTTTAATTTGAGAGAACCTTGTTTACTTAATTGTCCTATTGCTCGTCTGTTTGTTTTTTTTTAAGTTAAGTCAACTACTCACCCTTTACATGTACTTATTTGTACATTTGTAATCATGGAATATTTAAATAACATTTGACATCTCATTGAGGTCATTAAGGAAACAAATGCATAAATCTTTTCAGCATCTGTATCTGTTGCTCAGTGTGTCCAATAAATACACAAAGCCCTCCCTCATCGTCTCTCACCAACATGACAACACAGGCAGTAATCAGATTCCTCATGATATGAAGAGTAAAATCAGACCCGCATCTGAACACCAGGTCATTTTGTTAAGGTCCTGTGAGAGAGAAACATGAGGATGATGTAGAGAGAGGTTCAGAGAGTAAAAGTGCACTTATCAAATTTAATCTTCATGACATCATTCTCTGCAAACAACAACTAAAAGCCCTGAAAACCATTAAACTCTGAAGAATGGCATTATTAAATTATGACACATGACCCCGGTGTCACAGACGAGGCTTAGCTAGTCCCAGACTATAATGCATGTTCGACCTGCTAAAGCATATCTTAAAATATGTCCGTGCCATTGTTTCGTCTCAAGATGCACAGCAGTGGAAACAATTGCAAACAAAATTTCCCCAAGGGGACAATAAAGTCAACAACAACAGTTATATTTTTTAAGACATGTTTATAAAAGCTGCTTAAATGAGCTAATTAAACTCAGGTCTAATCCTGGCTTAAGCTAATCCCTGTCTGTGAAATCGAGAGAGTGGTGCTCTTTTCATACTTTTTATTTTTTACTACATGCAAAAAGCACCAAACGTTCCCAGAAAAGTATTACTGTAGTTTTATCTCCATTAATACAGAAAGATTTCTTTATAAAAAAAAATTATTATACACACACACACACACGAAAAAGTATCATATATTGCAGAATCTAATAAAATATCCACTGATGCTCCAGAGGGAAGCGCAACCCCTCCCCCATCTATTATCTATCTATCTATCCATCCATCCATCCATCCATCCATCCATCCATTGTTTGTCCGTCCGTCTGTCTATCTATCGTTTGTCTGTCCATCCATCCATCCAGCTATCATTTGTCCATCCATCGTTTGTCCATCCATCCATTCATCCGTCCATCTATCATTTGTCCATCCATCCATCCATCCATCCATCCATCCATCCATCCGTCGATCATTTGTCTGTCCATCCATCCATCATCATCAATCCATCCATCCATCCATCCATTATTTGTCTGTCCATCCATCCATCCATCCGTCCATCTATCGTTTGTCCATCCATCTATCATTTGTCTGTCTGTCTGTCTGTCCATCCATCCATCATTTGTCTGTCCATCCATCCATCCATCCATCCATCGTTTGTCTGTCCATCCATTCACCCATCTATAGTTTGTCTGTCCATCCATTCATCCATCCATAATTTGTCTGTCCATCCATCCATCTGTCTTCTATCATTTTGTCTGTCTATCCATCCAGTTCATCGTGTCTGTCCATCCATCTATCCATCCATCGTTTGTCTGTCTATCCATTCATCCATCCATCTATTGTTTGTCTGTCCATCTGTCCGTCCGTCCATCCATCTATCCATCCATCCCTCCATCCATCCATCGTTTGTCTGTCCATCCATCCACCCACCGTTTTTCTCTCTTATTCTCTCTTATTTTGTTAAAATTATTCACATTCACAGATTCTGCAAAGCAGTTCACATGCATTTTCATGCAAATGTATATGTTGTACAGTCATGTATATATTCCAATATTTAATTTAAAAAGGGACATAGGCCTACACACACACACACAATTGCTTGAGTTAAAGACCTAATTATCCACTGACCTCAGAACTGCACCACTCTAGAAGTGTGAAGTGCATAAATGTTTTTCCTTAAATCTTCACTGAAGCCTATTTGCCAAAAACCTTCCTTTTAGATATGAAGAGTCTGACCTTCATATCTAAAAGGAAGGTTTTTGGCAAATAGGCTTCAGTGAAGACCAGAACTTTTGAAGTCTGGCTTCACACAAATAGAGGTGGTGTGGGCAGATGAGACAGGTTAACATCACAGCCACACACTGCTTCTGCAAACGAGCCATAATAAGAAAAATGTGGAAGTAGTTGTGCTAATTGAACCCAGTGTTTTATTTAAGGGTCTGTTGGTCGGGTCAAGGAGCGCTCCTTATATTTGGAGAGAAAAAAGCAATATATATAGTATAGGGACTGCTATACTATACACCTTTTCCTAAGAGTCTTCATTATTCCCTGTTTGAAACCTTATCCCTGTGATGGTTAGTCATAATCCTTTCTCCTTGTGGCGACATACAGCAAGAGTTTCATTTTTCAGCTCTATTCAGAGGATTTCAGGTGGAACTCGCCTAAATGTTCCTGCCAGGAAATGTCTGGAGTTTGTGCTCAGAGGCATAAAGTAGATCTATTAAATCATGCTAAGTTTTATCCAGAAATAAAATAAATGGTGAATCTCACGAAACCTGTCAAGAACATGGCCAACTCATATTTCATTTTCAAAATAAACCTATTTATAGGATTATTGTCAATTCATGTCAGTTCAAACTTATTTTCACATCATTTAAAGGTACAACAGGATTCATTTTAGTCAAAATATTATTTACTTTTAAAATCTATCTATCTATCTATCTATCTATCTATCTATCTATCTATCTATCTATCTATCTATCTATCTATCTATCTATCTATCTATCCCTCTATCTATTCAAAGTGTCTATCTATCTATCTATCTATCTATCTATCTATCTATCTATCTATCTATCTATCTATCTATCTATCTATCTATCTATCTATCTATCTATCTATCTATCTATCTATCTATCCATCCATCCATCCATCCATCCATCCATCCATCCATCCATCCAGTCTAACCATCCATCCAGTCTAACCGTCTATCTCTGTCCAAAAGTCTCCATCCATCTATCTCTCTTTCCATCTAAGTCTCCATCCATCCATCCATAATCTCCATCCATCCATCAGTCCATCCATTGATCTACATTTTTATAGGTGAAATATGACCATGACATGTTTTTGTGAGAATCAACTAGTACACATAACATAATATTATATTTGTGGTGGGTTAAAATTATATTTTCCAATTGGCACAGATTAACCAGACAACATGAAAATACGCTGAAATTTGGAAGTAATATAGTATAATATTAATTTTTATGGTGAGATGCCCATTATGTTATTTTAGAGTTTGCCCTAAAATAACTCTTTAAATGAAAAACACTGAATATTGTTTGTTACAAAACCTTTTTGAACTTAAACCAACTGATTTAACGATCTGTTTCTCAAAAAAACTTAACTGTTTTACAGCAATATATATATATATATAATTTATTTATTTATTTATTTATTTAAATTTTTTTACAGAGCATTAACCACTTGATGGGTTTCAGATAGCGTAAGATATGTAATTCAGATGACCAGCACCAGGAATCTAGACACAGAGAGTCTGAATGAAATCACCACACCCTTTTTCTGAGTCACAAACCCCTCCATCACACAAAGGGATCGAGTCAAACAATATCAGGGGGAAAACGGATCATGATAAAGATGTATTAAAGCAATATAGGGCTGAACGGTGGCTGAAGTGTAGGTTGAATTGTGGTAAACTGAGCTCAGCTGTGTTTATAAGAAATACATTCATGCACAGTTAAAGAATAACGGTGTGGATGACCAGTTAACTTTAAAATAGCATCAGATTTGACATGTAAAATAATGTTCTGACTTTAGCCAGACTTGCTTGGACACCACAGTTTGGCAAAAGTTACTACATTCTCAGAAACAAAGGCTCAGCAATACCATACACTCAAAAGAATGCTGGGTTAAAAACAACCCAAGATGGGTTGGAAATGGACAAACCCTTTGGAATTGGTTGGGTTAAATGTTTGCTTTACCGCTGGGTTTCTCCATTTTCAACCAAACTTGGGTTGTTTTTATCCCAGCATTTTTAGAGTGTAGAAGAACTATTTGTGGTTCCCCCAAAGAATCGTACAATTATCAGTTCTTAATTATTATTTTTTCTTTGTGTGAAGAATTAAAGAATATTTTTCCACTATTAAGAACCATTTGCAGAATGATTCCATGGAGGTTCCATGGATGTTAAAGTTTCCTCATGGAACCATCAATGCCAGACAAGAACCTTTATTTTGAAGAGTCCTAATGTAAAATCATAAAATCAAATCTGTAAATAAACTTGGTGGCTCATACCAAGCAGTGAACTGTATATTATTTTGGTACAGCGAGTGCAGTATTTTAGCAGCGGTGGATCCCATAGGGAAGAATGTTTCTGTGTAGTTTGTGCTCAAACAGAAAAGGCTTCATAAAGTTAATCATGGTTTATAATGATTGCATTATAATGGCATTAATAACTAAAGGATTAGTTCAATTCAGCAGAATTTAATTAAAATTTTCTGGTAATTTACTCACCCCCATGTCATTCAAGATTCATCCTTTCTTCAGTTGAATTTTTTTTTATTTTTTTTGAGTAAAGGATTCCAGGATTTTTCTCCACATAATGGACTTCAATGGGAACCCACAGGTGAAGGTCCAAATCACTGCAGTTTCAGAGGAAGAGCTTCAGAGGCCCTGATGATCCCAGACAAGGAATAGAGTCTGTTCTAAACAAACCATCGGACATTTTCAAGAAAAAAATGAACAGAACCTCAAATGTGCAACTTCTGTGTTGTGATCCTTTACCGCGTTTGACGCCGTCAAATCAAAAAGGTCACACCTGACGTATAGGTGGAAGTACCAACCCACCAATGAACGTGTATATACAAAATCAAATGCCCTTTACAAAAAAATAAAGCTAAAACAAAAATGTATGATGATTTTGAAGTTGGAGGAGACCATGAGATGGAGTTTTTTGGTTGGTCATAGACCGTGCGCTGTGAAGAAGCAAGACTCCGAAGTCAAGCATTTAAGGTTAAAAAGTAAAAAATCTTTTTGAAAATGGCCTATGGTTTGTCTAGATAAGACCCTGGTCTGAGATCTTGCAAAGCCTCTGAAGCTCTTCCTCTGAAACTGCATTGATTTGGACCTTCAACGCCACTGAAGTCCATAATGTGGAGAAAAATCCTGGAATGCTAAAGATTTTTTATTTATTTATGTATTTCTTTTCGACTGAATAAAGAAAGACATGAACATCTTAGATGTAACGGAGGCGAGTAAATTATAATTAAATTTGAACTAATCCTTTAAACATGTTTTTTGGGGAAAATTTGGACCCAGAAGTCTGACACAAAATCTGAAAGAAGAAGGGGAAAAAAAAAAAAGAAAAAAAAAAAGGGGGGGGGGGGTATTTTTTAAAAAAAGGCTGTAAAGTAAAAAAAGTTTTCTGACAGGATTAGGGTGTTTTGTGTGTGTGTGTGTGTGTGTGTGTGTGTGTGTGGGAGTTAGTGCTCTGTCTAGCACATTCTTCTGAAGGATTGTCCCAGCAACCACAGCACGTCAGGCTGATTATTATTCAGGAAAGCTCGTGAGAGTAAAGAGATTCGCTCCTATCAAACAGCTATGAAATGCTCATAACTTCCCGAAGTTATTATCGTATGGGTTAGCTAACAGCGGTTTAAAACGGTAGTGAACAAAGAAACAAAAAACAATGCAAAAACTATGTGAATATCCATTCAAACCTACCTCACACACAGACGAACGACGGGCACTTCAACTCTTCTTTGTAGAGTGTTATACCGATTTTCCCAGAAACGCGCAAAATCCCGCAATTTGGCGCGTGGGAAAAGAGGAGCGCTTGATAAACATGATCCAAACTGCGCAATGAAGTGAGGAGGAGGAGGAGGAGTAGGAGGAGGAGTATACATGTGCCATCCAGCGGTGAAGAGACAGACTTCACCACAACCATTTAGCTCATTTACACTACGATGGCGAATGCTTATGAATATTAATCAGATGACACAAACGGTGGGTGGAGCGTCCAGTCACCAAACCTGATTAATATTAATGAACCAAGCTCTCGATTTTAAAGGGTTAGTTCCCCTCCAAAATAAAAACGACCCCATGATTTACTCACTCTCAATCACTCTAGTTGTGTATGACATTCATCTTTCAGATGAATCAAATCAAAAGTTATATTAAAAAATGTCCTGGCTCTTCCAAGCTTTATAATGGCAGTGAACGGTTGGGCTGTTTTTTTGAAGTCCATTGAAGTGCATCTATCCATCATATGCCAATTGAAGTGGCGTGTTTGTGTAAGGAAAATATCCATATTTAAAACTTTATAGACTAAAATAACTAACTTACAGTGGTCAGTGGTATGCGAGTTGACTTGCGCTACAATCCACATTAGGTTGTGTCCTGCTCTCCCCTATACCTTTACTGTACTTTAAACATTTAACTATAGCTTCATGCATTCTTTTTTTTTTAATCTCTTATCATTTTTTTAATCTTTTATCATTCTTTTTTTAATAGTAGGGGATACTATTACACATTTTCTAGTAGCCTACAGATTACACTGTAAAACATTTTTAACTAATTGTACATTTTCTAGTGACTGATCTAAAAAAATTTGTTGGAATAATTCACAGAAATTCAATTTGGCCAACTGAAAAATTTAGATGCGATCAGTAACTAGAAAGTTTTCAATTGGAGACAAAATTTCTAAAGTAATGGCGGATGACACTAATGAGATTCGTCTGGATATGAGGTTAAAAAAACACATAAATACTGTTGTGTTTCTCACAGAAACCGATCGGTTCGTGTCTTAAGACATCATGTGTCGTCACGAGCAGCAGGGTTTTTGTGCATGTTGTCTAAGCATGTTTTTTTTTACTCTCAAAATTGTTATCCATTCACATGCACTATGACTGGCAGACTGCAACAGTTGGAATTAAAAAATCTTCATTTGTGTTCTACTGAAGAAAAAGACCTAGATCTTGGATGCACTGGGGGTCCGCAGATAAACATCACATTTTCATTTTTGGGTGAACTATCCCTTTAAGGCTTTGTTCGCTTTTGACCGTGAAGAGGACAAGAGAGGGTTAAACACGCAGGAACGGTCTCGGAGTCATCGCTGCAAACAGGAGATGAAGGAGAGCTGGAATCCACAACACTTAGCTCATCACATTTTGAAGATAAAACCCTGCCGACTACTCCTGTAATTTCAGAGAGATCGTCACTCATGCCTTTTCCTACACTGTAAAAAATTATTTAGAAAAAAAGTTACCTGGTTGCCTTAAAATTTTGAGTTAATTGAAATTCAAAATTTTGAGTTAATACAATGAACATTTTCTGAGATTCGACAACCTTTATTAAAATATTCTTAAAAGATTTTGTAAGCATATTGGGTAATTGTGTGTGTTTTATTTCTGATGATGCAGCCAAATAGTGCTATTTTCATGATTTATCAATTTTTTTTATGTGGTTTAGATACAATAATATTTTGAGTTTCTATTTATTAAACAAATTTCCTTCATTGTATCAACTCAATTTTTTTATTTCAATAAACTCCAAGGCAACCAGGTTACTTACTTTTTTAAAGTTAAACCAACAAAAACCAAACCAATTTTTTTACAGTGTAGGCTACTGCTCTGCTGGATGGATATTCTTCTCCTGCTCTCTCTCTTCTTCTCATGCCGATCTATTTTCACATTTGGCAATCTCATAAGCTTGCCTTTTGGCACAAAAATATGAGTGCCATTTAGCCATCTCAGTTGATATTTATAGCCCGATAAGTAAAAGCCTTTTGGAAAAAAATTTTTTTGCAATGCAGCAAACTTTGTTGATATTGTGATGCTTGATCAGATTTGCGTTAAAGGGCTGTAAATCATCGTGGATGACCGTGAATTGGTAGCCTATTAATGCGTTTTTAATTTAAGACTCGCCTACGGTCTGGCACATCCAAAACTTGAATCCTGGCGCTGTGACTGTTCCTGACCACTTTCGCATTAGGCCTTATAGAGAGATGCGCTTTAAATCGAGCCTGGTGCGTAATGGAGATTCCAATGCGCTCTTCTTTGGTCAGAAGCGAGGAGAGCAGTCGCGGACAGCTCCAATATACAAAACTTCCAAATACAAAATACATTCAAATCTCGGTTATGTAAGCACAGATAATATAGCTAACAGTGTATTAGTCAGTAATTATTAGCTTAAACACTGATTTGATAAAGTTTATAATTTAAGTCCATGTACCCACAATTGGTCTGGCCCATCCAAAACTGGAATCCATAAATGGTAGCACAACTGTATAATTTGCATAAATGCTGGCATGTATTTGAGTGCCGCATCAGTACCAGGCAGGAACGACCACTAGTAAAGACTGCGCTTTCTTACAGGAGACTCACAGGCAGGTGAGTCTCACATTGTTGTTGCGCAAGGTTTGACATGAAAAGCCAAATTGTATTTCTGTAATGAACCACTCTGGCACTAAAACATGTATTGTTAACTTACGACATTTGCTTTGGCTGCATTGCTCCTTATGGAGGTTCAGCTTTGCAATCCAGTAATTTAATAAATGCCTGTAGGCAGGGGGGGGAATGGGGCCCTGGACTCTCAGGCACAAAGCCGCCAATATTTAAACAGCACTTACTAACATACAAATATAGATGCTATTTATACAGAAATATAAATGCTTTTTTTTTTTTTTATTGAAATAATTATCATTAACATTAATGACTGGCATACTTACTTAGGTTATAATGTGTCTTTCCTGGTGCATTATTTATTTATTTTGTACATATTTTGAAATCTTTTTCCATTCAGTGACTTTTAATAGCACTAAAGTTCAATACCTACCATAAAATCAGTCCATATAAAGCAATGCTATGGTCTAGAAGACTTAGTATGTAGTGAAGAATATGGACTATTTTATGTTGCCTTTCTAGTGGTAATAGTGTTTGTTCTTTTAGAAACTTGACATCTGTCATTGTTGAGCTCAAATTGTTTAAAAATTAAAGTTTAAAAATGATATTGGTCCTGGAGTTGTTTTTAAATGAAAAATACAGCATATTAAAATGATTTTTGAAGGATCAGGTGACACTGAATAGGCTACTGATACTGAAAATTAACAACATATTAGAAATTGTTTTATTTTTTCTTAATATTGTGTTTGAATGCATTTTTAATCAAATACATTCAGCCTTTTTTCTTTCAAAAACATTTAAATGTCTTCATTATTTCAAACTGTTGATTGCTAGTGTGTAAAATAATGCATGTGAACTAACTAGCAAATTATAGCCCATATACTTTTTAATATAGCCTATAACACGTGCTTCACAGGACATAGGCTACTTGAATATGAAATGTGCTAGTTTTACCATGTTTTAGTGAAAATAATATTTTGAGTTTTATGAATCATTTTCAAATGACTGCAATATTACTAAAGAAAGCATGAATACAGATATACAAACACTCACTCTGATATGCTGAAAACTTGTTGTTGACAACATTGATATTTTCTGTGCATCAATAAACATGCTTGTTTAGAAACCAGCAGATAAGACAATCCAGCACAAATTAGTGCATAAAACGTATTTGAGCCTCATAATTAAATACAATGGGCCTGAGCAAGTACTATAGTTAGGTCTATAACTCTCAAAGAACCATCAGCACAACACCCTGACAAATGTGTTGGCGATTAATAGAAGATTGAATGAGGAAAATGTGTTTTTTATAATGAGGTTTTGTAATATAAAGCCTGCGCTAAACATAACATGACTCCAGTTAGCACTCTTCTGGTTCCCTCGTCCCAGTAATGGGTTTTTTCAATGGAGTTTTGGTTAAATGGCTGAAATAAGGTCTGTGGTGAACACAAGCTCAAGACCCTTTCACGTTTTATTGTACAACATAAAATACATCACCATTACCTTACTCGTGTTTTTTTGCAGCTGTTACGTCTTAAAAAGGGAGTTGTTAAAGGGATCCCATGGTGTTGAGACTTGTATGGCTTAATATAACATAAATGATGTCTCTTACTGAATTATGTGGTAGAAAACCCATGAAAGATCTACGTTATTTAAAAAATCGATTTTATATTTGGACCATGGGCGGCGCCATTTTGTTTGCGTTCTAGGTTGATGACGTAGAGTGGTTGAACTCCTCAATCAGCTGGCGTTACGAGATACCCCTCGCTGCAGACTGTAGCGCGCTGACGTCACGAATATTACGTATCGCATATCTTTAAAACGCATGCGCAATAACGTGGTGACAGCGCATGTGTGTACTATTTGCGTTATGCGGTGATGTCACATGTTTTGATTTCTTGTTTGACGTCCCACGTCTTTAAAATGCATGAGAAAACTTGACTTAATAGGTTAATAAAATGTTAAAAACGCTAAAGTAATAATAAAAAACAGCAAAACGGAGTACACATATCCTTGGTTTTGACCATGCCATCTGAGGTAAAACAATATAATTATAAAGAATTACAGAGTATACTCTGTAATGGCTGTGTATTTTATTTAAACTAAGTGTAGTTTAGATTACAACTCTTTATTGTCCACGCAGGTGGAAATTCATCTTTAGCCTCACAAAAATTATTAATTTGAATTCCCAATTCAATACAGCAAACACACGAAGAAACTTGCAAGAATTACATGCCCCATGCATTACAAACGTATAAACTAATTACGCTAAGACCATAATTAAGTAATATCACTAAATAAATAAATAAACCACCCTTAGTAACATAATGTACATAGATCATTAATTGTATAAAATAATGGCAGATGGTATAAATGTGTTATTTTCACATTATGTTGTAGCCTACATTGTTCTTCTTTATTTTTGTGTATTATATTTTTTGGACAGTTTCTGTTGCTTTGACAATACGGCATGTAAAACATTTATGCCAATAAAGTAGTTTGATGTTAAACTGATTATATACAGTACATTTTCAGTGTCTATATCCCATATTATAACTCATAAGAGTGACAACTTTCGTTTATTTCAAAGCAAAGCAGACATCGCTTTTATCATTATAATTACAGAATTATGTACACATACAGATTATCATACACACATATACAAACATTCATCCCGAGCAATAGCCCTCATCCTCGTTATCTGGATGAAATCACCACAGGTCTCCCCATCCGCCATCAGGAGCAGACCCGGGTGGGCAGTCCTTCGATAGTGCAGAGCAAGCACAGTGTCAATGAGCAGGGCACCCGAAACTCTTGTTTGTGTTCTGTGGAAAATGCACACCAGTTCTAGACACCTAATTTAGATAAAATATAGAACAAACAATGTTGAATAATTTTGAAGAAAGGCATTAACATGGTACAGGGTCATACCAGGACAATATTTTAAAATGTATTATTGGAAGAAGTTAGACAAAGATATGCTTGAGTGTTATTAGCTTTGTCTGTAAAGTACCTAAGAGACTTATTTTATTAAGAATAAAAACAAGATAAAAAAAATTCTCAAGACAAACTTTAGATTGAAAAAGCCTAGCCTGAAAGTTTGAAATAGTTTCAATAGCTATGAAGTTTGAAGATTCATTAGTTCAAAGTAGTTACAGTCTATCAGAAACAAAAACATGATAAATAGATAGACACAGACAGACATAACAGACAAACAATATATATATATTTTTGGCAAGACAAACATTACAGACAGACACATTACAGACTGGCATGACATGCAGGCAGACAGACACATTACAGACTGGCATGACATGCAGGCAGACAGACACATTACAGACTGGCATGACATGCAGGCAGACAGACACATTACAGACTGGCATGACATGCAGGCAGACAGACACATTACAGACTGGCATGACATGCAGGCAGACAGACACATTACAGACTGGCATGACATGCAGGCAGACAGACACATTACAGACTGGCATGACATGCAGGCAGACAGACACATTACAGACTGGCATGACATGCAGGCAGACAGACACATTACAGACTGGCATGACATGCAGGCAGACAGACACATTACAGACTGGCATGACATGCAGGCAGACAGACACATTACAGACTGGCATGACATACAGACAGACAGACACATTACAGACTGGCATGACATGCAGGCAGACAGACACACACATTACAGACTGGCATGACATACAGACAGACACATTACAGACTGGCATGACATACAGACAGACACATTACAGACTGGCATGACATACAGACAGACAGACACATTACAGACTGGCATGACATGCAGGCAGACAGACACACACATTACAGACTGGCATGACATACAGACAGACAGACACATTACAGACTGGAATGACATGCAGGCAGACAGACACACACATTACAGACTGGAATGACATACAGACAGACACATTACAGACTGGCATGACATGCAGGCAGACAGACACACACATTACAGACTGGAATGACATACAGACAGACACATTACAGACTGGCATGACATGCAGGCAGACAGACAGATATTTGATTTGTTTTCAACATAAATTCCCATAATTTTATTAATTCTTTTGAGACTCCAATTTACATTTGCATTCCATGTAAATGCATCTCTGTTTAAAGATGTTTAAATATCTATTTGGAAAAACAAGACAAAAATTAGGATTTTTATTTTATTTTTGCAATGCATGCAACAATCAATGACATGACTTCCTTAATTTAAGTCTTTCTGCTCTATTTTAAGACATCTTCAAAGCATTAATTTGTTTAGAGGCACACATGTTAAACATTAATAAATTAAACATTTATGACGCTCTATATGGCATCCCTAACAATTAAAAGCTGTTAACACAAACACACAATTGTTAAATACAACATAAATACACTGCTTATTGACTTACTGCCATGGAATCCATACCTTTCGAGCGAACGCTAACATCATCCTCAGGTGATTGAAGTTGAAAATGAATGTATGCGCATGCGCGAATACACAAAAGTGACATCATCGGCGCGCATGCGTATTTAATACCGACGAAACGTCACTTTGCGCATGCGCGCTAACACATTCGTGACGCAATATTCGTGACGTCACCGCGCTACAGTCTGCAGCGAGGAGTATTTGGGCGTTACCCGTTGCTATTTTTACCACAACGCAACTCGAAAATTGTTTCAGAGTTAAACAAAACAAATGAATTGCTTTGTAATTGTACTTAAAACACACTCAAACATACATGTGCACACAAACTCACCTACACAAGTCACAAACAGATCGGCGGGCGCGCACACACCTAGGTCAGCGACAGACTGCTCTGTCTCAATCGCATGCATCATCACCAAAACATCCTGCCTCTCTTCCTCACGTTACTTTATCCCATCGTCCTACCTAGATATTTCCCTCTGCTGGTCACAGGCATTACAGTTAATCTACTATCAACAGTCTATCTAGGATTATCAACACAGGGAATAGATTGAGGGTTATGTATGCGCGCACGCAGTGCGTGCGTGTGTGTGTGTGTGTGTTCGCGCCGATCTGTTGGGGTGTGTGTGTGTGTGTTCGCGCCGATCTGTTGGGGTGTGTGTGTGTGTGTGTGTTCGCGCCGATCTGTTGGGGTGTGTGTGAGTCTGTGTGAGAGAGAGAGTTTGTGTGCACATGTATGTTTGAGTCCGTGAAGTCGGACAGCTGTTTGTAAATCGGCTGTACACTCGTTATTGCGGTGGAACGTGAGACTGAATGACTGCACTCGAACATGTCCACTATGGTGTCGGACAACACTACAAATGTCCGTCCCTTCAAATAATGCCCTATTTAAGGGTATAAGGGGTCGATTTCAGATTCAGCCCCTGTCGTGGAGACTGAGCAGCCCAACATCTCGATTGAAACAGAGCCTGTCGTGTGCGCGCCCGCCGATCTGTTTGTGACTTGTGTAGGTGAGTTTGTGTGCACATGTATGTTTGAGTGTGTTTTAAGTATAATTACAAAGGAATTCATTGGTTTTGTTTAATTCTGAAACAATTTTCGAGTTGCGTTGTGGTAAAAATAGCTACGGGTAATGCCAGCTGATTGAGGAGTTCAACCACTCTACGTCATCAACCTAGAACGCAAACAAAATGGCGCCGCCCATGGTCCAAATATAAAATCGATTTTTAAAATAACGTAGATCTTTCATGGGTTTTCTACTACATAATTCAGTAAGAGACATCATTTATGTTACATTAAGCCATACAAGTCTCAACACCAGGGGATCCCTTTAACACTGATAATTTAATTAATGTTTAGAAATCAAACAAATTGTAAGGAGTTACTGATATATCCAACAGCCTGGAACACGCATTCCTTCCGGTAAGGTCAATATTCCAGGCTGGCGTTGAGGTACAAAATGACATAAATACGGCTCGATTTCTCACACAAACTGATCGTTTTGTGTCTTAAGATATCAATGTCTGTGTGCATGTTGTCTAAGCATGTTTTTTTTTTTTGCTCTCATAGAATTGTTACCCATTCACGTGATTATATGACCGGCACACCGCAACGGTTGAGTTAAAAATCTTCATTTGTGTTCTCCTGAAGAAACAAACACACCTACATGTTGGATGCCCTGGGGGTCAGCAGATAAACATCACATTCTCTTTTTTTGGTGAATTATCCCTTTAAATGGTCTCGTAATTTTTTCCAGAGCTGTATTACACTGGTTTTCCTGGAGTTACATTTTAAGAATTTGGACACTTTTGACTGTGAATGAGCCAAGTCTAACCCCTAAACGAAGAGGACCAGAGGGACAAAAACACAAGTTAAATGGTGAAGGCTGTAACGTTTAGTGTTTGGGACACCCAGGGGAAATAGTAGGAACCAATCAGAGCAACGGAGTGAGTGACGCATGTTGAGGGACGCATAGTTGTCAATAGAATTCAACTGCACATATGCTGGAAGAAGAAGAAGAAGAAGAAGAAGAAGAAGAAGAAGAAGAAGAAGAGTGCAAACGATCTTTGCCGGTATTGTAAAAAGAATTTCAGGATACACAGAGCACCCCCCACCCCCTAAAAATTTCATTAATTAATTGGTCTGAACTGGCTCTAGTTCGAGCATAGTTACTCCACAATGGATCCAGAAAGAACACCCCTCAAATGTTGTGGCTGGGCTAAGCTTTTTTTGTCGAAAAATGTGAAATTTCGGGGAGAGCGGTGCACACTTTTTGACTTTCAGTTTGTGTAAATCCACTTGGGTTCAGAATATTTATTTTTTTCCCACATTATTTCACACGTCTAGTACAATTATGTGGTTGTGTTTCATTTATACAGTATATACTTTTTTTTTTTTATTTACCCCGAAAGAATGGAAATGTGGCAATGCTCACGTAACATGACCAAAAGACAGTTTAAACTGTTACCTGATATAATCCAAAACATATCCAAGACAAACTAAAACATTTAGTCAATAAGATACAATTATTACTTTTTAAAAAATAAAATAATGTCATTTTTTTAATAATTAAAAATACACTCATTTTTGAGTTTGGCAACACTACACATACAACACTACAATACATCACTAAACACAGCTATACAGCATAGCTAAAAACATAATAATAATGAATAATTTCATAACATTGACTCTCAGTCATTATTCACCCTTCTCTCATGGTTTCTCAGTAGAATTCATAAAAGTATAGAATATAATATATCAGTTCTAATAGGGGCTCATTGTGTCAACGTGCCCCACCTGGGATTTAACCTTCTGCTGCTATATCAACATTAAAGAACGAAATCAACTCTTAAATAATAGTTGTATGAGTATAAATCTACATCGAAAGAGACTTTTATAAGATTAACAACTTGCCATAACGCTGACGCTGTTCGTGTGAAGTGCATCAATAAAGTTCCGCCATTCAAACGATCATTTTACTTCCTGTTTTCATTTTTCCCCTGTGTGACATCTGAGAAAATTCATCTCGAAAGTAGCAAAAAAAAATTCAGTGCTGCCACGTCAGGATTACAGATCTAGATAAACACCTGGCCGAAATCCCAAAAGACACACAACACACAACCTGAACGGAAAATATCAGCCGAGCGCGAGGTTTGATCCGCCATGGAGAGCAAATATAACTTGAAGAGTCCAGGTATGCCGTCGCATCTTTTCTACAATCACATTTAATATCATGAGTTGTGTGCTGTGGAAATGCTTTATACATACATTCATCCCATAGATGTCATGAGCTAGCTAGATTAGCTAGCTATGTCAATATAGTCCACCTTATAATGTGCTGGAATGCAAAGGTTTTCTCTTATTAATAATCTGATCGAGCAAACACTAACCCAAAAAAGGACAATGCCATATGGTATAATAGGTATACAGTATAATAGGCTACACAGTGCCATCATTGTGACATGGTACTACCAATATTGGGAAGGAAATATTGAGACAGTAACTGTAAAATATTTGTCCTGTTTGACTGTAATATATGATTTTTGTTTGTTTGTTTTGCCAAACAAATATTATTTGTAATAATCAAGTCACACATTTTTAGGTTGCAATTTATTTGGTAACACTTTATTTGAAAGCGTCCTTGTTACACGTTACATGTACTTAACATAGCAATAATAGTAAATTAGCCATAATTACTAACCCTCAACCGAACCCTAATCTTACCAGTAAGTACATGTAGTTACTAAATATTACTAAGTAATTAAATATAAGTACACTGTAACAATGCCACCTTAAAATAGTGTATTTTATTACTAAAATAACTATTTGTAACGTGCAACAAGGAGACTGTATAATAGTGTTACCATTATTACTATAGTAACTACTTGTAAGTGTTAACATTTTTACTATAGTAACTACTTGTAAGTGTTAACATTATTTGTAAGTGTTAACATTATTTCGATAGTAACTAGGCCCTACTTGTAAGTGTTAACATTATTACTATAGTAACTACTTGTAAGTGTGAACATTATTTGTAAGTGTTAACATCATTTGTAAGTGTGTGTTAACATTATTACTATAGTAACTACTTGTAAGAAGTGTTACAGCTATTACTATAGTAACTAATATGTATTGTTTTATAGTGCACACACAGTTGTGCTCCGATTGCAAACATGCTTTGTTTTGCTAATTATTAGGGCTTGGATCTCTTGGGATGCTGCAAGGTGGTTATTATCCCAAGTCAAAAGGGTTCACCATCAAGTTTCTGATGTTATTCGACTCTCCTCCAGTGTAATTCTGTGAGGTGTTTTTTCCCCCACACGATTCGAAAAATCACTCCTATATGTTGTGCAGTCGGGATGGATTATGCAGTAAAACACTACTTATAAATCATAAATGGTCTAATAAATACAATAAAAGGAGAGAGAGACTTGTATGTGTACATCTATATATTGAATATCTGTTGCAGATATTGACATGAGAGCACAGCTCGATGAGTCTCTTCAGTCTTTTGTGTGTGTGTTTTTCTGTGTACTAGCTGTGAAGAGGTTGATGAAGGAGGCAGCTGAACTCCGGGACCCCACCGAACATTATCATGCTCAGCCACTGGAGGTCAGACATGACTAATGTCCAGTTTGATTATTATAATTATATTATTAATTAAGTTATAGTATTGCTATAATATAATATTGTTATTATTATGTTACTTTGTGTGTCTAATTACAAGTTATTTTACTAAAGTATGTAGCTATACATCTGAATATGAATGATTTTCTTTCCTGAGGTCTTGTAATGCTCATTTACAGGGTCATAGTTGTGTTTTTGGTGTCTACTAGAATATGTTTACATTATTTACTGGTCAAAAAGCTCATTATTTTTTCTTATAATTTTAATTGTTGCAGCATCTGTTTCGCCCTCTGTCTGAATGCTGTGTTTTAGTTTCATTTCTTTAAAACCCTCCTTACCACAGTCTTCTCTGATTGGTCATCTGGCCTCAGTCTTGATTGGTCTACCACTTAGAGCGTGTGTCGTAGGGCTGGGCGATATGGAGCAAAAAATATATCTTGATATATTTTGCTATATCTCGATATACGATATATATCTCGATATCTTTACAGGAAAAATAACCCCCTAAATACTACAGCAAAAACAAATATGCCAAATACAACAAATTATTATTTTTATTTTTATTGAAGTGCAAAGAGGTAGTCAGTTCATGTAGGAACAAAGTGCTTTTGCGACATTTAAAAAAAACCTCCCTGATTACATAAATAATAATAATTTAACTGTAAAAGAAAATAAATAATATTGCCTTCTTTTCATTTATTTCATGCTTTCAAAAGATGAATCAAAGACTCCCTTTTTTACACTTAAAGTAAACAGTAAGCATTTTGCAGAAAGATGGGGGCATGACTGAGATATAAATAAACTGATTTTGTCATAACACCATTTCCTGTTAAGTTTGTATCAAAATTCAAACAGTGATGTTTGTCATGAGTTTGACAAAATTCAAACTCATCATGCGGATCATGTAGGCTACACATCTGACTTTCACTTCTTTTCCAGTTACAGAACGAAATATGAATGTCAGAAGGTAGGCTATGATAATATGATACAATAGGCTACAACTTACAGAAGAGCACCGCGTGTCTCAGGACACCCGGGATCAAGCGTTTTTCCCTCTTAGTTAAAACATGAATAGACCTGTTCATCATAATCCCGTGATAAAGCTGACAAAATAATAATAGTAATGATATTGCAATACTTTTTAAATGTTTTCAAATGATATGCGATCATTTTGATATTTTAACCGAAAACCATGCGATCAGTTAGACACAAATCATAAACTGACATGATTGCGACCGCGTCTCGCACCAGTAGTGTCAATCACCTGACTGTGGGTGAAACGTGCGATTTGAACTATGATGAACATTAATATTTCTTTATGAATTTTAGCAAGCAGTTGTGTTAGAAGGAAAACATGGTCTCTAAACTGAGTCCCGAACAACGCGCGCGCTTGTCAACATGATAACTAATCCTCACCTGGTTGCGGACGCCGCCGTGTTCAATGAGACAACACGCGAGGGGAGGGGGAACAAAAGCAACGAGGCGGGAGGCGCGCGAGCGGGAGCGAGCACAGCACAGAGAAGGCAAACAAGCAAAGTGGCGGAATCAGAATTAAATATAAACAATATATCGATATATACGATATGTCCAAATCCATATCGAGTTGAAAAAATATCTCGATATATTTTAAATATCGAGATATCGCCCACCCCTAGTGTGTCGTAAATGTAGCGCCCTTTGAGGCGAGTTTCAGCTTTCTGAAGCGTTGTAATCTACTGTACCTATAATAACTATGCCGTCAGTTTTGCCGTATTTGTTTGAGTCCAATAAAACAGTCAAGATCAACCTGAAGCACCTTCGCAAGCACGACTTAACCTGGCCCTGCCCCTTTATTTTGCATATGCCTTGGGCGGTGTTTCCAACCAATGAACATGAATGCATGAACTTCATCTCCAGAGCCGCTCTGAATAGTCACTTCATCAGCATTTTACCCTTTCATTTGAGAAAATCTACCATCATTTCACAAACACACAGAAAATCAAAGTTCTTCACGGCATCCTTTCAAAATAAAAGTTTGGTCTAACTTGAAATTGTGACAGAAATACATTACAGTTGTGCAGTAAAATTTAGCTAGGTCTCAATATAATAATAATACTATTAATGATACATTATACATTTAATTCCATATGATTAAAAGATAAACTAAATTAATGTTTTATGCCTTACTTTGATTGCCAGAATCAAATTAAATACACAACGCAGAATTTCCTAAATAAAAAACTTTTTTTTGTTCATAGAAATTCATTTTCATTTTTAAATGAATAAATTGTTTTTTTTTTATCAAGTCAATTAATTAGAAATGCTTTTGATTATTAAAATGTAAGTAAACAATTAAAATGGAATCCAGAAAACTTAAAACAGAGAAAAAAAGATAAAACTTATAAACATGTAATTTTTGTTAAACTTGTAATACATTTTTGTTAAACCGTTTCTTGATTTCAATTAATTAGACTTGCTATTTGATTACTAAAATGTAACTTAATTAATAAAAAGGAGTCCAAAAAATTTAAACGGGAAAAATAAGAAATCCAGAAAAATTCAAATGGATTTTTTTATTATTTCCAATTCAGTTTTTTGTATAAATTGATAAGGCCCTAGACAGTATGCTGTTTATTTAAAGTTATTTAACTATTTGAAAAAAATTTGTTTGAATGAATGATTCAACTCATAAAGACTCGTGACTGGATGAATCAGTGTTTTGAACGAATCTCTTGATTGAATGATTCAATAACACACATTTTTAACAGTCACTTGCTGCCACATAGTGGCGTAACAATGTAATTGAGCCTTTATTTGAAGTGCCAAGTTGCTTTTCAAAAGGTGATTTGCTGTATTTCGAAACGCTTCCATAGACATCAGCATATATATCCGAAATATAAACCTTTATATCAGTACTTTTGTAAACATTTGAAATTATAAAACAAAAATAAAGATACTTTGATGTTTGTGAAGCTGTTTAATACCTAAGCATAATAACGTCCCTCTCTGGATCAGCAGCAGCGCAAACAGATTTGAATATTCCAGTATGATTTTGGCAAAGGTTTTAAAAATCATGGGGGTGTTTTAATCCAGATAATGATGCTTTAACGATTAATCAGCTCTAGTGCTTACTGATATAGCCTAGTGAATAACTCCTTTTGGAGGGACTTAGTGCTCAAAAGCAACATTACTCACTAAAGAAAGCTGAACGTATCAAAAAGCATAATAGGACCACTTTAAGAAATGTCATAGGGGTTATTGTCTGGGAGCTTCAGACTTTTCATGAACCCCAGATTAAGTTATTACTCTAAAAATGTAGACATCACTGTTAAAGGGGTGGTTCTGTGTTGTTGTTTTTTCCAGGCTTGGTTGTGTTTATGGGGTGCAGTATAACATGCCTTAATACTTCTTTTTATTTTTTTAAAGCTGTATTTTTCTTCTATTCTCCCTTTATTCCACACTGCTGTCTCCACTGTCCTTTGAACGGCTCCCTCCGAAAAACGCAATGGCCTTAGATTGGTTAGATGGCCAAATGTAGTTTCCTGTATTTTTATTGTGCCAAGCACAGGTTGCCGGAAAGGCCACGCCCCTTCCCATTACGGGCAGAAGTCACATCAGACTAGCAAGGGTTAATGATGTCACCAACCCAGGAAGAAGCTCGTTGTAGTCCAAACCGGCCATTTTTGTAGGCAATAAAGACAATATCTCCTTTTGCATTGTACTTTCAGCGCTGTAACTTTGCAGATACTGTTAATGCTCAAGCAGCGACATTACACACTAACTAAAGTTAAAAAAGTGAACTTAAAAACTTTAAGCTTTGTAGCCTTTAGTGTCAGAGATGTCAACTTTTCATGTGTCTGTGTCTTCAGGATAACCTGTTTGAGTGGCACTTCTCCGTTAGAGGACCTCCAGACTCTGATTTCGATGGTGGAGTTTATCACGGGCGGATCGTGCTGCCCCCTGAATACCCCATGAAGCCGCCCAGCATCATTCTGCTCACGGTGAGACAAGTGTTTTTTACTTTTTAAACCCTCAAATCCTGCACTCCCGGGCTGCACGTTTTCAAGTTTTTCATTAACCGTTAACCAAGGCCCTTAGCGGTTAATACTCGGTTAACCATAGTGTGTGTCAGGGTTATTATTTTTAGTCTATTAATTTGACGACCGCCATCTCCGTAGTGAACGCGCCTATAGAGAGAAATGCACATCATGGATTACATAATCAGAGAGTAGCCTATTTCTTTTCGTTTTAAATTGTTAAAAGACATTTCAATCTTATAAGCAAGATATATTTCATGTCTGTGAGGCGTACGCTGAGTTTCGTTAAATTAGGATGAGATGCGCTCCAGTTCACGAGCAATGTGAGTGGCCGCGAGGCGAGGGCGCCTGTATGATTAGGGCATGTAGTAAAATATGCAGCCGAGAATGATTCACACAGCGTTTGACTCGCGCGGCTGAGCCTCTCCCGGCAGAGAGTTCAAGCATCTGTGGACTCGTCCCTTCAGCTCTGGCCATCTTGCGCGATTAGCTTTTTTTAGTTTTCTTCATTACAGTTAAAGTAACCTCTGCTTTTCTCTAGTCATTCACAAGTTTCTCACTTCAAACTTTCTTTCTTCTGCTCCGTTATGCACAGCGCGCGCGGCTCGCGCTCTGCTTCTGCCCTAATGCGACTTATAGTCCAGTGCGACTTATGTTATTTTCCTCTTCATGACGCATTTTTTGACTGATGCGACTTATTCTCCGGAGCGACTTACAGCCTGAAAAATTCGGTAAGCACTGCATTGCAATACTTGCATTTTGCCCCGTCACTCTCAATTTTAAAGTGCTCCCACGCTGTACTTTTCTTTGCCTGCTTCATGTTAGAAAGCTGGTCATGACTTCTTCTTGTGGATATTACAAATGTCTGGGAGCGCTCTGGCGGTCTCTAGTGGTGCAAAAATATATTACAACTAAATTCAAAGCACGTCATTGACGCCACTTAACCAAGCAAAATGTTTCACTCGGTTACGCAATTTTTAACGGTTAATCGGTTGATCGGTTAACCATGGACACCCCTACTCCCTCCGTCAAGGTCCTCGTCGAGAAGTGATTCATATGCCATAACAAACACTGGAACCCAATGATTTGCATGACACTCATTTTCATGAATGGTTCTTGAATTGCCATGTTTTCTGCTGTGCAATTGCATCTAAAAGTGCCTTGAAAGAAATGTATTGGCTTTTAGAAAGAAACCACTGTGTTTACACTTGTAGTTTGCTTGGTTTGTTTGGTCCGGACCAAAAAAAAAGTCTTTGTGTTCTTAACATTCGCATTGCCGTTTTAACTCCAAACCTAAAGAAACAGGGACACGTTCACCATCACGTTCAAAATGTGTGTACGGTTTACTGTCTGTGTCCAGAAAGGTAATAAAAACATCATCAAAGTAGTCCATATGTGACATCAGTGGGTTAGTTCAAATTTTTTGAAGCATCAAAAATATTTTTTTTCTCCAAAAATAACAAAAAATAGGACTTTATTCAGTATTGTCTTCGCTTTTGGGTTTGTTTTCTGCTCAGTTTCCTTTAAACTATAAACGAAGCTCGGGCGCTCAGATAACACGTAAGCAGCTTCACTGCACTGCGTCATAGTTTTTGTTATTTTTTGTACCAAAATGTATTTTCGTCAACACATTACGCCTGGGTAAAGGAAAATGAGCAAAGAGGCGGGATGTGGGCGGAGCTTAGGTGACGCGATGACTAACAGACAGCGGATAAATGGCTATCCACCTGCCACTCAAAGTAGCCACGCCTTTAATTATGCAGAACTTTAACGCTTTATATAATGTAGACAAATGAGTTATAAAAAAATTCACCCCCTCACAGTCGTCATGAACGGCAAAATTAGCCGCATAGACCAAAACCACAATTTGTTTTTTTCTGCCTTAAAGATGGGCATTTTAACATGGGGCTCAATAGTTCCTCAAGGTAATGGTTGTCTTCAAATTCTAATGGAATCTTTTACAAGATCCCTCTTTTCTCTTTTTAGCCTTTATCTTGCTCTCTATCTTCCCTTTTTTTAACCTGCATTACACTGTATTTGAAATTTAACTGAGTTAGTGGGCATTTGTTTAAATTTGTTTATAAGTAATATGTATTTGTGCAGTCATTTTTTTGAAAAGGCCATTCTTTGTTACTCTCTTTTTCTTGATTTGTCCATAGACAAAATATTATCAATTGAAAACGTGATTTTGATTAATTTATTTTTTTACAATTTCATGGGCAGTGAGTATAAATAAATGTATTTTGTGTGGATGAAGCATACTGTAAATGTGAACTGAAGTGCATATTTGTAGATTTAGTTTTTGTTATTTGGCACACTATTGGTTTTAAGTAGTTTGTGGATCTGCTAGTTTTCATCTTTGTAATATTTTTTTTGTCTAAACCTTGACCAGTTTAGAAAAACCACAGATTAGCTGATGTTTAAAATAGGCAGTTTTGCACATCCTTTTATTAGGTTATGGTATGTAGGCAGTATGAACGAATATGAACAAAATATGTTCAACGTAAAAATTCTCACGGTTGACATGAAGGGCAAAATTAGCCATATAGACCAAAACCACAGTTTGTACCAGACTGTAAACATGTTTTTTTCTGCCTTAAAGTTGGGCTTTTTAAGGCAGGTTTTTCAGTGTTCTTCTTGTTATCCACTGACTTCCTCTCTTCTGTTGTCCTTCGTTGTTTCTCTTTATTTATTTTATTCTCTTAATTAATAAAAGTGTTTCTCTCATCCTCCTCAGCCCAATGGAAGGTTTGAGGTTGGGAAGAAGATCTGTCTGAGCATTTCCGGTCACCATCCAGAGACGTGGCAGCCGTCATGGAGTAGTGAGTGTCTTCATGAATTGCGTTTATACCATTGCGATAATTATTGAATTAATATACCCTTAATTTTCTTTGTACAAAATATGATATGAGCCAGACATGTTCTCGGCATGAAGCGAACCCAGTTGCTGCTATGTGACACGTCTGTAAGCAGCACATCTGGTTCAACGTTCATCCTTTAATTGCCTTTTTTAAGCTGTATGTTTTTCTTTTTGTGTCAGTTCGGACAGCCTTAATAGCGATTATTGGATTCATGCCAACTAAAGGGGAAGGAGCGATAGGATCCCTGGATTACACTCCAGAGGAAAGAAGAGCGCTCGCTAAAAAGTAAGATGCCTGTGCTCTACCTCTTTATTTCATTCATCAACACTCATTACTCATGTAGACGGGCACCGTCATGCACACAAAGACAAAACACCATCAGGGTAACACACATGAAACTAATTACAAAGTGCATATTGTGTATGACTTCTGGGAATAACTTTTTACCATAAATGATGTTGTGTTTCATAGGTGTTACTTGCAAAACAAGCATACATTTGACAGCACTTTACTGTAAAATGACATAACACCATATGAAACCATTTACAGTTTTTCACCATATATGGTAACTTACAGTTAACAAATTAAAAGTTATATCCAATTTCTATGTCTAGGGTTGTTATAGGACAGGGCTATTCAATTGGCGGCCCGAAAGCAACCTCCAAATGGCCCAGCCCGTGGTCCCGCCAAAAATGCACATCCCTACGTAAATTCATACAGTAGTACAGACCACGTAGCCTAGCAACAACGCAAACAATGCAGAGCGAGCCGGTTGTAGCCTAGATTACAATCAATATGTCTTTCTCAACACTAAAACGCAAAATTGCCAATGAAAACCGTCAGTTTAACCCTGCCTGGACTGACAAATATTTGTTTATTTTACCGCCACATCCAAACGCCAAACCGATGTGTTTAATTTGTAATGAGTGCGTTGCCGTATTTAAAGAATACAATGTGCGGAGGCACCACAGCGAGAAACACCAGACTTTCCGCACCAATTTTCCAGAGGGATCTCAAAAGAGGGTAGCAAAAGTGCAGAGTTTGATTGCATCTTACAAACGGAGCAGTACTACCATGGTGCGGTCATTCACAGCCCAAGAGAGAGCAACCGCAGCATCCCTTCGTGTTTCCTGGATACTGGCAAAAAAGAAAAGGCCATTCACAGACTCTGAAACCGTGAAGGACTGTATGCTGGCAGTCGTGGATGAGGTGATAAATGACGATAAAATTAAAACAAGCGTGGCTTCTGCTATAAAAAACGTACCCCTGTCAGATACTTCCAACATTCGTAGGGTTGAAATTCTTGCTGCAGATGTGTATGAAACACTGTTAGGAGACCTGATGAAAGCTGATACTATGTCTATAGCAGTAGATGAGTCCACAGACAAAACTGATACTGCTCAGTTGTGCATATATGTCCGTTTTTTTGACAGCAAATGCTTCAGAGAGGAGCTTCTCTGCCTACTGCCGTTAGAAGGACACACAACGGGCGATATAGTCTTTGGGAAAATTTCCGCTTTTTTTAAAGACAATGGTCTGGATATGACGCGTGTGTGCATGCTTGTGACAGATGGGGCTCCATCCATGACAGGTAAAGTGAATGGTTTGGCAGCACGTTGGTCCGCTGTTGCACCTCAGTTGATCTCCTACACTGCATTGTGCATCAGGCGGTGTTGTGCGCGAAACTAAGTGGGGCGCTCAAAACGACCATGGACAACGTGATGGCTACAATTAACTTTATTCGCTCCACATCAAGCCTCCAACACCGCTTGTTCCGCATGCTGCTGTCAGAACTGTCTGCTGAGCACCACGACCTGCTTTTGCATAATGACGTGAGGTGGCTGTCCAAAGGCAAAGCACTGGAGCGGTTCTGTGGTCTCAGAGAGGAGATCATAACTTTCCTCCGCAGCAGCAAGCAAAAAAAGGCAGAAACGCACTTGAGTCGCATACTGGACGACAACTTCATGGCTGATGCCTGCTTTCTGTGTGACATATTCAAACACCTGAATGATCTCAATTTGGCACTACAAGGCAGAGACAAAACTGTCATCGACCTTGTGGAACATATGCGTGCATTCCCAGTTAAACTGGACCTTTTCGCAACTGGTTTGAGCACAGGCCGAATGCTGCATTTTCCGACACTCCGCAAATGCATCTCATCCCCCGCACAAATCAAGGATGTGATGACAGATTTTATTGCGAGGTTGAAAATTAACTTTGCTGGCCGATTGGATGGACTTGTTCTGCCCACAGAGGTGGCCGTTTTTGTCAGAGACCCGTTCACTGTTGCAATAGAAGGGGACTTATCCGCCAGAGCAAAGCAAGTGGTTCCTTCCATTGACGAGGGGAACTTCACACTCGAACTTGTTGACATGCGGTCATCTGTAACCATGGCACAGGAGCTTCGCACTAACGGGCCTACAATGTTTTGGACTGATGTCAACGTACATCAGTTCCCTAACATTAAGAAAGTAGCGATCGTCATGCTCAGTATGTTTGGTTCAACTTACACATGTGAGTCAAGCTTTTCACACATGAACTCCATAAAAAGCAACTCTCGTTGCTCCCTGACAGACCGTACTCTCCACCAATGCCTTCGGATTGCATTGACAACGTATGAGCCTAAAGTCACTGCTCTCGTTCAAAATAAAAAATGTCACTTCTCCCACTAAATTAGCTGAATAACTGTAGCCTACATCAGTATAATGTTGGATGTGTATAAAGGCATGCCTAATCACAAATGTGGTGATTTAAAATATGTTCCCTCAGTATGTGCAATATGTGCAGTAGTCCACCTTGTATTCATGTGTTAGTTGTGAATACTGTGCACTTTTTTATGCACTTTGAGATGTTCCTGGGTAAAATGTGAGCAAAATGTTTATTTTGTTTCAAAAGGAAACTTAATGTTATTGCTTATCTACTACTGTGCACTATTTTGTTTTATGCACTTTGTGATCAGATAAGTGAGATATGTTGCCTAGATAGGCAAAGACAAGAGGTGCCTAGATCAGTTTTTTTGAAAAATTAGGGGCTACCTCAGATTCTGTTCAGTAAGCTCTTTTATAGTATTTTGATGCACCTTTTGATGTGCAAACTAACCAAAGTTAAAAGAGAAACAATGAATAAACATTACATGTATTCAATACATTTGTTTGTGCTGGTTTTAAAATGTGTCTTTACGAGTTGCTTCGCCGCTGAAATAACTGGCCCAGCTAACTTTCTTAGTTTGAAAATCTGGCCCAGCTGATTTTGTAATTGAATAGCCCTGTTATAGGATATAACATAAAGATACAATTTTTTTTAATTAGAATACTTAAATATTCATAATAAGTAAGCAGCCAGAAATCTGACATTTATCCTCTATATAAATCAAACAAAAAGTAATTATGGATTCTTGCATTCGTGTAATGAATCTTAAAGGAACGCTCCACTTTTTTTGAAAATAGGCTCATTTTCCAAATCCACTACAGTTGAGCAGTTGTACCGTTTTCACAGGCACTGATATTACGCAGTGCCTGGAAATGGTCCTTAGCACGCTCCATTTGCAAGTAGGTTGTCACGTTGGTTATGTTGACGGAAGTTAGCCTATTTTCTGGCTATTTTTGTCTTTGTGCCACTGCACCCATGGTAAGGCAACAAAACTCCTTGATTATTATGCAGCAATGAGAGTATAGTTCCTAGCCATATTGGCCAAAACGAGTTTTATTGTTAAAAAATGATAAAACTTGACTGTTTAACTGTAGAGGAGTTGGAAAAAGAGCCTATTTTCAAAAAAAGTGGAGTGTTCCTTTAGACAGTAGTGAAATACAACCAAATTCAATTATAAATCAGTTAATTATTTACAAAACTTGCACTGAGAGGGCCGATGAGTGGTCCTAAATAAAAGAAAAAAAAGAAGAAGAAAAAACCTTCCGCCTTCTCATAAGGTCTAATTTAACTGATGTGGTTACAACTCACCTCTGTGTTGTGTAAATGAAGTCATGTGACATCAACCTGATCCTGCTCACTGGGTCTGGGAAACTTGGCAATGAGAGACAGCTCAGATGAAAGTCGAAAAAAACAAACAGATTTAGCAATACAAAACCAGTGAATAACACACACCAAAAATTAAACAAAACGGTTGTTTCACTAAAGAACAAAGCAAGCAAAAGGGTTATAGTTTTGGTAAAAGTTGTAGTATGTTGTTGTCATCAATGTGAATGTGTGATGGACTGGCTATTGGTCCAGGGGGTTTCCTTTTCTGCTGCCTGAGACGCTGGGATAGCATACACAAGACAAGCGGCTTGGAGAATGGATGGATGGTATTGTCATCTGATACATCACTGCCCCAGAGACTAATAAGGCATTATCATATCCAGCTGAGGCCTCATTTGAGCATGTGTGGACATGCTGTGTCCTTTCTAAACACACAGATGCATCTGAAGACAGAAGGAGATGTGACAGATTGTTGTTCTCACTGACATTTCTCCAATCAACACGTGCTGATTAAACGTCGTCCCTTATCACACATACCAGCACATGAAAATAACACCCAAGATCTGTGGGACTCCTGTTATTACTGCACTGGCTCTAGTTATTCAATCTGCCTTCAAACCATCGGCTGGCCACCGCCTACATGTGCTCATACAATACCGCTCAAAAGTTTGAGAACATCAAAAGTCTCAAAATACTGTGAAAATGCTAATATTTTAGTATTAATAAGTTACGATTTAAAACGAATTGTATTTTTTTTAACTGTATTTAAAAACAAATACAAAAAAACAGCCTGTTTATAGCAAGGCTGAATTTTCTATCCCCTTATATGCCTAAAGTAAAAATGTTTCAAACATGATTTAAAGAAAAAATTATAGCTTTAATAGCTTTTTGTCATGTCTTTATCTACCCGATTATTATGTTCAACATTCCCTGCATGTTAAAACATCACACTCTTACTTGATCTGGACTGTCATTAGAAAGATTTAAGACTCAAACTTCAATAATTGACCACTGTTTATGATAAACTGAATTGCAGTGACAATTATTTTTTTTAATTTATGTCAGGAGTGCAAAATAATTGATCTGTAATTTTTGATATCTTGAGTAGGATAATTCAGTTTATTAATTTTCCGTAACGGCTTCTCCTCTGTTCGCATAGATGCACCAAAGAGCATCCGCTTAGTCCAAAAGTGCACATATTTGGAAAAATATTGCTTTATTCTCACATTTTCAAAATATTTTGTCATAGAGAATATCATTTATATCAGTTTCCTACTGATTTGTGTGATCTGAAGCGATGTAAGAGCATTCAGAGATAGCTCGGTCTCCTGCTCTAGGTTTTGCATGAGTTATGACTCATTAGTCGCGCTTCCATTACAGATTTGTGCAAAACTTTTGCAATATTTTCTAAATGTCGATAAAAAACTATTGCGCAATGACGTTGTTTCCATTAACCGATGTTATGCGACTAAAACATCTTTTTTCCTCGTGATAAGTCATTCCAAAAATTATGTTACATAGGTTGGTTTATGTTGGCTATATCCCAGCCAACGCACTATCCATTATTATTAATGAAAGGAGATATAGGCGTGTTATTCAAGCATTAAATAAAATTAAAAGAGCAAAATGTTTGAATGTGCTTGTTTTTTTTTTTTACCATTTTGTTATTTTGGCTTGAAATTTCGTTTGTTAGAAATATGAACTGAATTCAGAAATTTTGAAATGAAAAACTTTGTGCTAAATAAACAAAGTGCATTTTTTAGTTGAAGGCAGCGTTTGAAGTTGTGCATTCAAAATAATCTGTTCCCTGAATCCACGGCCTTTGTTGTTATTGTTATAACATCTCATTATTACAACTTAATTGAGTAGAAAAATTAATATGTAGGCCTGTTGCAGCAATACGTCACCGTTTCCATTGCATTTTCGCAGAAATGCCCTTTTTCGAATTGCTTGAAAAACTACCTCATAAGAGCGTAAAAACTTTCTTGCGATTTATATGAGAGTTTTTGTGAAATTGACATGTTTGAAGGGTAACGGAAACCCGGCTATTGAGACTGTCAATCATTCACTCAGCCGTCAATCATCTTACATGACCATAAATCCTGCCCTTCTGGATGACTCTGTCCTGTACAGTTCCTCATTCTGAGCTCAAGTAAAACAATCCCAAAGAAACATTTCTACACGTGAAACAAGAAGCTAATAAACACACGATTACGATAGTATATGGTGTGTGTTTTAACTTTAGTCAGCAAACAAAGGAAATTGCGATTGTCTTTTCTTCTCTATTGTGTCGTATATAAAAAGGCTTCTTTATTTCCACTTTTCTAATATTTTCTCAATTTTTATTGAAAATAAATGCCTTTCCGATCTGATATGTGATGGGAAAAGGGAGTAAAGGGAGTTTGGCAAAAGGTGGATTCGAACCTCTGATCGATTTGTGTCAAAACTTGATGAAATGTGTCTTACCCTACACTATAGCCACGGTAAATAACTCTGTAATTTTGTCTGGCCCAATCAATCGTTTAGTAAACGGTGGTATATTTGTATTTAATGTAAATGGCATCTAACCTTACTAAACAAATCTGAGAGAGGTCCCACCCACTTTTTATTTGCTTCCGACGCCCATGATGTCACGTCACGACTTAAGTGGATTGACCAGTCAGCATCCAGAACTGCAATTCTATAATCTCTTGTTTTTGTAACAGAATGGGAAAATCATTTGCTGTTGATTTTATTTCTTTTGATTCTTTCTTCTGCATGTGTGTGTGGTTTGTTTGGCAGGTCTCAGGATTTCTGCTGTGAAGCGTGTGGCAGCTGTATGCGCTCCGCTCTGCTAGCACTTTCTCCTGACAGTGACCTGCGACCTGTTGACCCTCAGGCGCAAAGACTGGCCCAGCAGATCAACTTCAAGGTGAGAGTATTCATGGCATTCCACCTCAACATCCAAAATGTTATATTTCTTTACAAAGATAATTACGGCAAGACACCCCGGGTGAATAGTTGAGACGTCACCATGCTTCCTCAGTTGATTGATTACATTAAGAATGGCATTTATTTGTATTGAAAGTTTTCTGAAACGTTATGCTTAAATATACAAATGAGGCATTATCTTATTATATATGCGTGTGCTAAATTGCATCAATTTCTAGAATAGAAATCTGAACAGGTTCTACATTCATGTTTCTTTTGTTGACGTATAAAACTTAAAGGTTTTACAGAGGGGATTTTGGATTTCTCTTATCACTCCATATATATATATATATATAGAGAGAGAGAGAGAGAGAGAGAGAGAGAGAGAGAGAGAGAGAGAGAGAGAGAGAGAGAGAGAGAGAGAGAGAGAGAGAGAGAAATAAAAGATTTCTTACTCTGTCTATTGTTGGGAAACTGCCCTTTAAAAATGTGTATTATAATTCAGGGTTTAAAAATACTTAATATTCTGTAATATTATTGATTTGACTGTGCTGACAATATTGAATAGGAACAAATCTTAAACTGAATTAAGCTGGACGATTGTTTCGTAATTGTTGAGTTTTGCATCATCAACACTGTTGTTAAACTGAACTGAATCAACATTGAACTGAATTAGGACTCTTGTCTTTTTTAGAGCTGCTTATGGCTGAATTTGAAATTCTTTTATCGAAGGAAGAGTGCATGATTAGCAATGTTTCCATCCAACTATTTTTATGTGCATTTTGGGAAATTGTGTAAAAAATGCTGGATGGAAACGCCAAGATGCGCATAAAAGTCATATACATCTTTTATCTGACACACGGCATAACCTAGATCGAAACTTGCACTAAATAAATTCCTCGATGCGAATCAAAAAAGACATAATTGGACTAACCAGTGGACCAATTTTGTTGCGCCGCATCTGAAATGTTGTTTTGGTCGTTTTGAAATGTCTGAACAAAATATTATTGCCAGTTTATCAGGAAGTGACAACATGGTCAGTCAAACAAAGCCAAAAAGTAGTCCAATGGCCAGTCAAAAGTAGCACAAAAGTAGCCCAATGGCCAGTCAAAAGTAGTCCAATGGCCAGTCAAAAGTAGTCCAAAAGTAGCCCAATGGCCAGTCAAAAGTAGTCCAAAAGTAGCCCAAATGCCCAGTCAAAAGTAGCCCAAATGCCCAGTCAAAAGTAGCCCAAATGCCCAGTCAAAAGTAGCCCAATGGCCAGTCAAAAGTAGTCCAATGGCCAGTCAAAAGTAGTCCAAAAGTAGCCCAATGGCCAGTCAAAAGTAGCACAAAAGTAGTCCAATGGCCAGTCAAAAGTAGCACAAAAGTAGCCCAATGGCCAGTCAAAAGTAGCACAAAAGTAGCCCAATGGCCAGTCAAAAGTAGTCCAATGGCCAGTCAAAAGTAGTCCAAAAGTAGCCCAATGGCCAGTCAAAAGTAGCACAAAAGTAGTCCAATGGCCAGTCAAAAGTAGCACAAAAGTAGCCCAATGGCCAGTCAAAAGTAGGCCAATGCAATTTTTTTCCTTCTGGCAGCTTTCTCCTTCACTGAATTTATACGTCTGCTCTGAAGAGTGTATTGGGGGTGTTGGAGCACCAAAGTCATACTCACAAGGGTGGAAATCAACAACAACTTGAAAGTAATGCAGATGCTTATGTGATATTCTAATGTTGTGCATACGGTAAATTTGCAACTTTGGATGCAAACATGGCTATTGTTTGTTATTTTTCTGTTCATCACTTGTGAAGCTGCTCTAAAACGATCTGTAATGTATAAAGTGCAACAGAAATAAAGGTGGCTTGACTTATTGAAATCTACAGGCGTAGCTAAATTAACACAAATCTTAAAATAGTTTTTGCCTGTATTGTTTTGCCTGAAGCCAGTATAGGACCAGTAAGAGTTTTGCATTGTGACAATTTCTCTTTTATAAGAATTAACGCATTTATGTCCCAATTCTCATTTCTCTGATGTGAAAAATCTATGATCAGGCCGAATCGAGCTCATCGGCTGCAGACAATGGCAGTTCTGTGGCGGCAGTGACGGCTTCCAGTGACAGTGAGAGTTCATCTACAGCAGAGAGAGACACAGAAGACACATCTTCAACTGAGCAGGTGGGTCAGCAAACACTTACATCTCATCATTTCCTTACATCTTCATTCTGCTGCCGGGGAGGGTTGGGAAATACATGATAATGAAAGTGGTAGATTTTCGTTGATGACTCAAGTTCTAGTGTGAAAACATAATGATTGCATGGGGACACCCGTTTCCTGCATCACTGTTTCTAGCTAGTGTGTCTGTATTCTGTAATGATCTTAAAGGGTTAGTTCACCCAAAAAGGAAATGTATGTCTTAACTCCTCACCCTAATGTCGCTCCACACCCGTAAGACCTCCGTTCATCTTCACACACAGTTTAAGATATTTTATATTTAGTCCGAGAGCTTTCTGTCCCTCCATTGAAAATGTATGTACGGTATACTGTCCATTTCCAGAAGGACCAGAAAGGTAATAAAAACATCAAAGTATTCCATATGTAACATCAGCAGTGACGCTGCTGACATGTTATCTTGGGCGCCCACGCTTCGTTTATAGTCTGAGAGTCGCAAACACGGATTGAAAACAAACCCAGAAGACAAGACAATGCTGAATAAAGTCGTAGTTTTTGTTATTTTTGGACCAAAATGTATTTTGGATGCTTCAAGAGACTCTAATTAACCCACTGATGTCACACATGGACTACTTTAATTATGTTTTTATTCCCTATCTGGACATGGACAGTATAGTATGCATAATTTTTCAATGGAGGGACAGAAAGCTCTGCGACTAAATATAAAATATCTTAAACTGTGTGTGAAGATGAACGGAGGTCTTACGGGTGTGGAACAACATTAGGGTGAGGAGTTAAGACATACATTTCATTTTTGGGTGAACTAACCCTTTAAGTCTCTTTCTTGTGGTCTAGACTGAATCATCATCCATGGCTGCTCAGGCATCAAGCGAGGGTCCATCCGTTTCAACCGCTCCGAGTCCACGTCAGCGGCGCTCGCAGAACCAGAACCAGTCCCCGAGATACCCCACGTTCCCCGCCTCCCCCGTGGCGCCGCACCCGCCGCAGGACACCAGTCACACCGGCTCGGCCGTCCTCATAGTTCTCCTCACACTTGCGCTTGCTGCGCTCATTTTCCGCAGAATCTATTTGGCCCACGAGTACAAGTTCGATTACGAGCTGTGAACTCTTTCTACGCCACCTGAGACCGCTACTGTCGTTCTGTCCACATCCAGCACACCCGGATGTGTGTTTGTCCTTCCTGGACCAGCCCTTTGTGTCTTCATAAAAAAGGAACAAGATTTCTGGGAGTATCAGAACAACCTGAAGGGGGCGAATCTCAATACGCTTGTCAAGAACATGTCAATGGAAGCTTGTTTTCGCCACAGAATAAGAAAAAAAAAACTGCCACCTTTAAATCTCATAATTCTGACTCCTTTCCTCGCGATTGCTAGTTTATATCTCATAATTCTGACTCCTTTCCTCGCGATTGCTAGTTTATATCTCATAATTAAGACTCTTTTCCTCGCGATTGCTAGTTTATATCTCATAATTCTGACTCTTTTCCTCGCGATTGCTACTTTATATCTCATAATTCAGACTCTTCACAATTGCTAGTTTATATCTCATAATTCAGACTCTTTTCCTCGCGATTGCTACTTTATATCTCATAATTCAGACTCTTCACAATTGCTAGTTTATATCTCATAATTAAGACTCTTTTCCTCGCGATTGCTAGTTTATATCTCATAATTCTGACTCTTTTCCTCGCGATTGCTACTTTATATCTCATAATTCAGACTCTTCACAATTGCTAGTTTATATCTCATAATTCAGACTCTTTTCCTCGCGATTGCTAGTTTATATCTCATAATTCTGACTCCTTTCCTTGCTATTGCTAGTCAATATCTTGCGATTTAAACTCTTTGTGACGATTGCTAGTCAATATCTTGCGATTTAAACTCTTTGTGACGATTGCTAGTTTGTATCTCGCAAATCTGAGTAAGAAAGTTAATAAAAGTGAGAGATATAAACTTGTACTTGCGTGGAAAAAAAGAGAATTGAGAGATATAAAATAGAATTTAGAAATTTAGAACTGTCAAAAAAAATAAAAATGAGATTAAAAAGTCCCATGTACCTTTTTATTTTTTATCTGGTGGCAGAAACAAGCTTACATAGATTTCACCCCTAAAAAATACAAATTTATATTTTACATGAAGAAAGTCAAGTCTGTGTTTGGACCTTTAGTTTTTTTATTTATTGTAATGGTATAATTATCCCCTAGTTATTTTAACTGTAAAGTATTTATGCATCATGGTGGTAATTATTGTACTGCCTTTTAATTTTGGAAATTTTTATTTAAAAAAATATAATTGCATCTAGGCAGGCCATCTGGACACATTCCTGTAATGTGAAATATATCACATGATGTAATAACAAGTGGGTACTGTTCCTGTTTTCTTTACGCAAAATATAATGATTAATAACATTATTTTTGTTTTGGGGTGAATATGACAAAGACAGGTGGTTTTCAGGTGGTTTATCCTACAGAGGGTTTGAAACTGCTGTTTCCCAAATAATGCATTTCAAAAGTATGCACAAAATTGGATCTTAGACTGAAAGAAATCAGCTTCTGATGTGCTTCTGAAATGTATTTGTCTGTCTTTAGAATCGTACATATACACATTATAGTAATGTAGGCATGGTTGTATTTGCTTTTACACAGTAAAAAAACAAACATATGCACTTGGAGAGATTGGTCAGTCTGCTAATTTTCAGAAAACAGCGGTCACAGTGTGAGGATGTTTTACTGATATATCTTAACTCCCCAGACGGCGACATGGTGTCTGCCCAGATCTGGCCCACATCTGGTACACGTGGAATCCAGATGTGGGCCGACACCATGTTGATGACTGGGTCGGCAACATAAAACATGAATTAATGGTGTAGACAAAAGCTAAACTGCCTCTATGATGATAAACAACTAAAAACATCATCTGTTTTTAACTTCCTTGAGCAACAACCAATAGTTTTCTTTAATAATGAAAAAACGTGACTTATCCATAACTGTTTGCTCTTTTCACTCTGTCCTGTAGGTTTTGAAGTATGCATTGAAGCATTGAAGTGATAATATTAAACTAGGCATGAATATATGAAGGATATTGTGTGGCTTGGTTGTTACTTCTAAGACTTTCAGCTGGTGGGCGATAGAAGCACCGGCCATAACAAGAGACCAAAACACAGAGTAACCTCCTGGAGCACACGGGTATTGTGACGCACAAGACCTGAATCTAGTATTTTCATTATTGTTCTCTATTTACTCCATATATCAATATGTGCAAAATAGTTTGGCTTTAAGTATAAGATTGTGTTAAATAATTTGTATACTATATCAATATACTGTATACGGCTTTGACATTTAATGTGGGGCATTGTGATTATTGTCTACTACTGTTAAGCACAGATATTCATTAAAATATTGAAATTAATCAGAGATTCAGATTCAATTGCCGTTTTCTCCATTTGTCTTGTTTTCCTTGAGTTGGCCTAATCTTCGACAGGAAAAAATGTTCATTTACACACCCGCTCATCCTCTACTGCTTAGAGTAACAGTCAAGTCATCAAAACTATCAGGTCAAGTCACCTTTATTTATATAGTGCTTTTTACAATACGGATTGTTTCAAAGCAGCTTTACAGTGATACCAGGAAAATAATGCAACAGATTTTGATTTGGGTGGATAGTCTCTGGAGAAAACAGTGATGCTGTCGTCTAGCTCTGTTTATTTGTCATATAGTGTCAATGCGGGCAGATCAGTAATATAGTTGAATATTTATTGTCCCCAAATAAGCAAGCCAAAAGCCAAAGGCAACGGAGGCTAAGGGAAAACATTATTGCCCCTATCATACACATGGTGCAATGTGGCGCCAGACTCAACGCATGTTTTTTGCTCATTTTCACGTCCAGCTCCACATTGTTTAAATATCATAATGGGCTGCTAACCAGGTGTGTTCAGGAGCATCGTTGGAGGGTTGCTTTTTTTGAGGAATTAAAAATCACTGTGCAATTGACCAACCCTTCAAGACCATGTGCCTGATAATTGTCCCAGTGTGAACAAGCCTTAAAGGTCCACTGTGTAATTTTAGCACCATCTAGTGTTGAGGTTGTGCATTAGACCCGCTCACTCCTCACTTTTGAACATAGACCTTAAAAAAATATGGACGTAGTGTCCGTGACGTCACTCATTGGATTTCGATGTGCCGTTCTGAAGCTTAAAGTATGGGCGAGCTGGGCGTCGCCATCTTGTGAGCGAGTCATCGCGTGTCACGCCCGGATAACAGAAAATGGGCAAAAAGGCTGGATGTGGGCGAAGCTTAGGTGACGCAATGACCATAGACAGCGGTTAAATGGCTATCCACCTGTCACTCAAAGTTAATCATGCAGAACTTTAAGGCTTTATATAACGCAAACGAATGAGTTATAAAAAAATTCACCCCCCTCACAGTTGTCATGAAGGTCAAAATTAGCCGTATAGACCAAAACCACAATTTGTACCAGGCTGTAAACATGTTTTTTTCTGCTGTAAAATTGGGAATTTTAACATGGGGCTCAATGAGATTGTGCTCCCTTCTGGACCCTGTCCCTACACGCTGCACCTTTAAAGCTTTCAGCAGCAATGTGGTTTGATTTAATTTCAAGAGGTTCAGAATAAATCATCAGAATAGCATCGCTTTACTAAACGGCAACAGACATCGAGCACATCAAAAAACAGGCAACAAATAAATATTATTCAACATGTATCCTAGCTTTTTGCAGAAAATATTCAGATGTTTGTAATCGTTAACATTTTCATACACTGTAAAAAAAAATCAGGTCTCCAATTGAAAATATTCAAGTGACTGATCACATCTACATTTTTTTATTTGGCCAAATTGAATTTCTGTGAATTAAATTGCATCAATTCACAGAAATTCATTTTGGCCAACTGAAAAATTTAGATGTGATCGAATCACTAGAAAATTTTAAAATGGAGACCTGAATTTTTTTTTTTGTAATTACATGTTTTTTTTAATTATTGACTGTAATAATGGATTACGGTTACATTTATTTTGTAATTAAATTAGGTAACGCCGTTGCATGTAACTAGTAACGATGAAACACCTCGATGAATCGATGGATTCGGCCAATCAGAGCGCGCGTTGATCTCCCGCGTTCAGCAGCGCGACGCCGAGGAACGAGCTTCATTCTGAGTGAACGGCTGAAGATGGTGCGGCGCGATGCTCTCCACTGCGGGTGACCGGCTAATCTTTCCTCCACAATGCCTCACTTTATAAAAGCTGCTTTTCTTTTGTTGTGCGTGAGGGTGTGCTGTCAGTGCGGGAAGATGAAGCACGGCGTCAGGAGAACATCCGTACAGCATCTCAAACACGGAAAGTAAGTGTCCTTTTTTTAAACTATGAGATGAAGTCAAACTTACTGTAAGTTGGGAGCAGTGCTAGGCTGTACTTCAGCAACAACACGATTTTGTGTCAAAGGTCTAAATACAAAAACTTGTGTTTTTATATGTTAGGACTAGTATTTTTTTTTCCAGAAATGTTGGTGTTGAATATATCAGACTTATTATTATTAGTCCAGGGAAAATAAGGGCTTAATATTTGTATGTGTCCTTTTATGCTTTTTCATAAACCATTATGCATCAAATTGTTTTACAGTAAGTTCAACAAGGTTTTCTTGTAGATTTTTTTGGCTAGTCAAGACTTTAAGATACAGTAAGTGGTAATACAACAACAACAACAACAACAACAAAAAAATCTTGAGAAATATTAATAATTAACACAATTACTGTTTGGGGGTGTGGGTGTATAATATTTCTGCCAAAGTCCCATTATGTATTTTTAATAGTGGTAATATATTCTAATGTGCATTAAAAAAATGTCTACTGCACCTAATTCTATATCTTTATTGTATTTTTAAAGCCTGGAGACTGGTTAAAAAGGAGACACCCCTTTTTGCCTGTGTACTGTCTCGGCATAGTCATGAACTTCATCACTGAGGCGTCTCTGTGTGAGCTTGCATTGACGTGCTGAGATGTTCTTGTTTTGCAGTCCACTTTTCAAGAAGATGTTGGATGAAACCAAGACACATGAGGTGAAATCGGACCATCTGCTGCGTGTTGATGATCATGACTTCACTATGAGACCAGCATTTGCAGGTAATGTGTGTGTGTGTTATTAAATTATCAATTCACACTGATTGTAATTTCTTTATTTGCATTCTTTTTTTAAAAATAAAATATTTATTGTATGAGAACATCAATTTATGTGCCGATACAACAAACTTTACATTTGACCCTAGGGTTGCAAAAGGGGTGGAAAGTATCTGGTAAATTTCCAGAAAGTTTCAATGGGAACTTAATCTGGGAAATTTTTGAAATATTCCAATTAGTAAATTTAACAGGAATTTAATAGGAAATGTATAGCATAAATATAAACATTTTGTTTGGTCATAAGTGGAAATGTGCCTTTTTTGCATATTAATTAATTCTAAATTAGTAAATATGCAAAACAAATATATTTTTATTGTAGCAATTGTGATGTTTCAGTGTCACATGATCCTTCAGAAATCATTTTAATATGCCGATTTGATTCTCAGTTATTAATGTTGGAAACAGTTTTTATGCTGCATAATATTTTTAATAACCTGTGATATTTTTTTTTAGGATTTATTGATGAATAAAACATTTAAAAGAACAGCATTTCTTTATTCGTATTCTATATTGTTACAAAATATTTGTATTTTAAATAAATGCTGTTCTTTTTTTAACTTTTTATTCAACAATTAATCCTGAAAAAAGTATCACAGGTTATAAAAAATATAATACAGAATAAAAACTGTTTCCAACATTGCTAATAAATCAGCATATTAGAATGATTGAAGCTCTCAACCAGCAACATTGCAGATATTCATTCCTGTTAATCCCGATGGAAAGTTTTCAGCCTAGTGGACTCAACATTAGGATATCTACACATTTTATCTTCACACAAGCGATCCATGTGAATATTTTGGAGTATGTTCTAGCTTCTCACTCTCAACTGTAATTTTGGCTCATTCTTCCAGACATGTGCTCGGTCATTCTCATTATTTATATAATATTTATACCCCACAACTGAGTAATGTCAGTTTTATGAACAAATGCAAACATCTACTCTTGTTGCATCATAATCATTAGGGATGCACCGACCGAGGTATCGGGCCTGATATCAAGCTTGTGTACTTTTACTCGTACTCGTTAAAAAATACCCCCGAAACCAAAGACTGATAACTCGAGACATAACTGACAGACTTTCCGTGCACAGAGACGGAACGGCGGCAGCAGCAGACACAAGGGGTGTAGAAATACTTCAAAATATATGACAACAACATTGCAAACTGCATGCTTTGTTCTGCATTAATATCAAGAGGAGGTACAAAACCCAGTAAATATAATACAAGTAACCTGATAAAACATCTGAAATTAAACCACAAAAATGAGCACGGACAATTTGCTGCTAGCAGTAGTAGCAAGCTCATCTAGCCTGGATGCCAGCCGAACTTAGCCCCGCCCACAACATTTTTAGGTCGGGCAATTCGTATATATTCTGACTAGAATTGAGTATGACCGCGTCAGGCTAGTTTTCATCCACTCCTTCAAGTGAACTGTGTTAGTGGACAGAGGTTTATAAAGAGGGTGTTTTCGGATTCAGCGCTTGTGTATTTCAGCCTTTATGTTTGTCTTGTTCCTGGTCGAGTATTGTTTGTGTAACCCGCTATAGTGAGTGTCTGTTCATGTGTTCAAGCCAAGTTTTTGTTTATTTTGCATCGTTTCTTTTTTTTTTGGAATAAACGGTACTTGGGTTCATCTACACCTGCCTTCTGTGGATTGTTGTTACACTTGTATTTTAATTATCCCAAATACAAACACCTCAAATATTTTCACACCTCAGTAATTTGACAGAACGGATTTTCTTCAGCATCGAGGGATTATCTTGAGTTCTCTGTTTTCTTCACACACAGTGTGTCTCGTTTTGCATTTCAAGCTCTTCACTAACACTGTCGTCTTCTTGGGAAACAAGTACAGTAACTTTTTAAAAATCCGGGAAAGTGATTCCTTGTAGTTAGTTCTGTGTATTTCAATAAATTGACATTTCATACAGTAAATATAGAAATGGTTTATGTTTTTATGAACCAACAATTTAAAATTGTGTTAATACTTTAGTATGGGGAACACATTCACCTCAATAAACTCCTATTTACTGCTTATTAATAGTTAGTAATGTAGTTATTAAGTTTAGGTATTGGGTTTGATTAAAGGGGGGGTGAAATGCTGTTTCATGCATACTGATCTTTTTACACTGTTAAAGACTTGGAATCCCATACTAAACATGGACAAAGTTTCAAAAGTTAAGGTGGACGTTTGATGGGAGTATTTCTTTGTCAAAAATACTACTTCCGGTTAGTCATAAGTTTCGGCAAGTTTTTTGAGATCATGCGTCCCCTTTGACGTTAATGGGGGCGGAATTTCCTTGTATGGGCCTTACGGACAATTCTACCGGAAGCGCGTGAGAGAGAGAGAGGGAGAGAGCGAAAGTAACAGCCTACGCCCATCAAAGCGCTGGCTCGTAGGATGCTGGACAGGTGATGTACACATAACAATGACATCAAAAAAGTGCGTTTTTGGTTGCCAGACCAAGACAGTCCTGCACAGATTCCCCAAAAACCCCGCGTTAAGGCAACAGTGGATGGAATTTGCTTTTCCGGATCAGCAACTGAGTTGCACGAATGTTTATATCTGTTTGCTGCATTTCGGTGCCGACTGTTTCATAAACAAGGCCCAGCTCGACGCCGGATTTTCGGATCGCCTAATGCTGAAGGATGGAGCAGTCCCAACGATAAAGGTCCCAACGTTAGAACCGCAGGCGGTGAGTGAGACTGCTTCAAATGTCTGTGTTTTTGCCTATGCTCATCAAGTAGCCCAAACATGATCACGTATAGTTAATTGATCAATGGAGCATGCGATGTGTAGTGCGTGTACATTTGTTTAGCTGGCCACTATATGTGTAACTTTATGTTTGTGTATTGTAAAAGCACTCCAAACAACAATACACAAAGAGGGGGGAAATATGTTGAACTAAATAAGCGCGCTTCTTCATTCAAATGCGCTACTATTCCGTGTCTTTCTATGTAAACACTAGCCTGCCGTGCAAAACCAGTCCGCTTACTGTCTACACAAACCACACGTAAACACACACACACACGTGCACAACTGCACTTCCCACATGTACACCTTCAAAGACAAAAATACGACGATATAATTCAAGTATAAATATGTAAATAACACAAGCCGCTAAGCATATTATATAGTTAGTGTATAACTTGTACCACATATAGACGTCCTGCTCTAGTCGTTTTTGCTGCTGCTCCTGTTCAACTGCAGCCTCTGGGTCTGATTCCGGATCATAGATGTATGGCTGTATCTGATTAAAAGCCATATTTTTATTTTGAATAAAGTTTTTTTCCCGCTGTTAGGGATGACACAGCTTTACGAGGCACTCGACTCAACACAATAGCAGCAGCGCGCACACGTCATTATTTAGCTCCGCTCACACGACACGCCCCCACCCGCTCGGCTTTGTTCGGAAAGACTCGGAACAGCGCATCTTTCTTATATAATTATAAAAAAAAAAAAGACTTTTCGGAGATATGCAGGATGCAATGCTACTCTATAGGTACTCAAGATTGACATGACACTGACTGAAACTGAGTGTTTCACCCCCCCTTTAAGGGATATAGAACATGATCATGCAGAATAAGGCATTAATGCAAGCTTTTTAATTAGCTAATTTACTGTAATATGCATGATAATAAGCAACTAGTTAATAGTGAGAACTGGACCCTAAAATAAAGTGTAACCAAATATTTATTATGTAAAAATTTCAACAGTCCCTAACTGTGGTAAGTCTTTGTTTAGATGTTCATAGTTTTAAACCGATAATAATAACTTGTGAGATTTGGAAACACCCAGGCATGATGTGTTATAAGGTTTGGACTCTGACACACTTCATGTCACTTTGAATTACGGTTAAGTGTCTGTCTTGGTCTCCTCTGCAAACATTCAACACAATCCTTTCCCATGTCACATCTGGGTCACTAGCTATCACATATTTAGCAAAAACTGCTGACATCTGGAGTCCACACTTCTAATATAAGCCTCATAGTGCAGAGATTTGAGGTCTGGATGGTTGGGAGTTACTCTTCGTGTTAATTGAACCAGCAGAACCCATTGGGATGTTCAATCACGTGATATTCCTGTGAAGGCTTTTCTAATTTACACATTGGTTTTGCTTCTTACTTCTTTAGAATATTTCTCTGTCTTCATTATCACAGCAGTCAGTTCAATTCAGGTTTAATTCACAACCTGAACATGGATCCCTGTGGGGGTTTTAAACTGAACATCTAGTCAATTCTCAAGAGGGCAATTATTACGTGAAAGGTCTTTTTGTTTCCAGACGGACCGTTAAAGGGTTAGTTCACCCAAAAATAAAATTGATGTCATTAATGACCTCAAATAAAGATTAGAACGGTTATGAATCAGTGTATTGATTCATGATTCGGAATTATGAATCGATTCGCTGATTCATAACCGTTCAAATCTTTATCCGAGGATTGAAAACAAACACGGAAGAGAAGACAGTGCTGAATAAAGTCGTAGTTTTTGTTATTTTTGGACCCAAATGTATTTTGGATGCTTCAAGAGACTCTAATTAACCCACTGATGTCTCATATGGACTACTGTGATGATGTTTTTATTCCCTTTCTGGACATGGACAGTATAGTGTGCATACACTCGCATACGCTCTCGGACTAAATATAAAATATCTTAAACTGTGTGTGAAGATGAACGGAGGTTTTACGGGTGTGGAACGACATTAGGGTGAGGAGTTAATGACAGACATTTCATTTTTGGCTGAACTAACCCTTTAAAGAATATGACAAACACGTCTTCCAGACATCCCTAAGTGGCTACTTCAAAACTGAAAAACTTTTGAGTGTTTTTACTTTTGTGTCTCTTATGTATTGGACCGCCAGCCATTGGTGTGTGAGTGTGATGTCTGAGGCTGACACTAGGTGGAGACAGATTAAGTTTTTTTTTTAATGGTACATGTGCTATTAATTCTAGTTCATTTCTCTAGCAAATGAGTGCTTGACAATCCATCACACAGAATCTCTCCAGATTCTCAGCTTTTCTGATCAATTCATCACTCATTCTCTAAAGGGTTCAGGTCAGCAAATGGGACGGCCATGTCCAGGACCTCCAGCAAAAAAATAGGATTTTGATTCCATCTGGTGTGTTTGTGCCAAAAAGCTCTTTTTGTGTCATGTGACCACAGAACCAGATCCGTCTGAAGCTCCAGTTGTGTCTGAACTGGATCTGCTGGAGTTTGTTTCTGGATGAGCGAGGAGGATTTTTCTTCAAACCTCCCAAACAACATGTGGTGATGTTGGCGCTGTTTGATCATTTTTTTTATTCTTTCTGACCCCAAGACTCAACTAATCTCGGCACTTCTCCAGCTGTAATCTCGGAGAGTCTTTGTCCACTCTAACTCTCCTCCTCTCGTGCATTAGGACGACACACACACACACACACACACACACACACACACACACACACACACACACACACACACACACACACACACACACACGCGTCCTCTTCCAAGCAGATTCAGAACATTGAACTTCTTAATTATTGCCCTGATGCTGGAAATGGGGTTTCCAATGCAATGCTTAGCTCTTTACTTTCTATTTTGTGAAGCTCAACAGTATTTTGCTGCACATCAGAACTATATTGGTAATGAGTAGTTTTACTGATTGTAATGAATGAATGAATAATTGTGGCTTGGTGTTTCTTCATATTTATACTCCTGTGGAACAGGAAGTCATGGTCTGAAAATGTCATGCTCATATGAATGTGCTAAAAAACATATATATGAATAGGGATATACTACTTTGATGTATTTTACTCAAACAAAAATGAAAGCTGTGCCAATAATTGTGTCAAAAAACAGTTATTTTATAATGAAAATTTCCCCCCACTTTAAAGTTTTACTTAAATGAAAGGTTAGATTACATGAAAGATTAAAAGGATAATCAATGCAGATTTCTTTTTTAGGCATCTCTGATCATATTTACCAAGAGTGCCAATAATTCTGACCACAACTGTATAATACTTCTGACATCCAAACCCTGATGAATGCTCTTAGCCATAACATGTCAATAATGTTAAATCTTAGTACTAATTACATTATTAAAGGCTGTATTTAATAACTTGAGTGCCTTTGATTTCTTGTTTCTATGTTCTCATTTATGCCATGTATAAATAGTTCCTGATTTTGAATAGTCCTTTAAATGTAAAACCTTTAAACTTATTCAGTTGTGTTTTCCTCAGGTCCAGCAGTGCCAGTGGGTGTGGATGTACAGGTGGAGAGTTTGGACAGCATCTCAGAAGTCGATATGGTAAGAAATAATCATTATGAATTGTTCATGATAATGCAAGACATAGTAATTTCATAATATATATATATTTTTTTGTGCATTCATTTTGCATCGTCATTATAAGCTAAAAAAAAAATGTAAAAAAAAAAAAAAAACTCAGTATAATTAAACTAATGCATACTTTACAGTTGAAATAATGTATCATTTCTGCCCATTACTGTAATGAGAATGTGATTCCTATTCATGTTAAAGTAGGCTATTTGAAGTCCAAATGTCATCAGGGGGACTGCATGGATTATATATGGATATCAGAGTTTGTGATTAACCTTCCTCCTGAAAGCATCAGAGATGTGTCTAAAAATGACTTGATTTATCATATCAGTGCCGATGTTTACGAGTGAGCGTGGATTTGATCTTACATAATACACTACGAGTCACGTAGAGAATAATCCATGAGGTTTACCCAGTGACATCACCGGGAATAAGCCAATCAGAACGTGCAGTCCATCCGGCTTGATGAAGGCTGGTAGAAGTGCTGACATCCCTCAGTAATGCCAACAGATGGGAATATTTCACAAGGGTTTAAGCAGGTTGGAAATGTATGTCAACACCTTGCATAAAAGCCTCTTTTTTTAGCAAATTTGTTTTGTGAGCACATCAATGGTATATCTGCATTGTTAAATGTGAACTAGGCTGTTTTATTCTACAATAATTGTATTTTATTCTCTCTTATTCATCCTTTGTCATGGTTGAGATCACATGATCTGATGGTACAGTATTAGTAACAAGACCACTGCCATTCCAGCCAGTCTTATATATACCAAACAATTCTGGGTCACTCTTTGAAATAATACTGATACAGTGTAGAACCATGCATGAAGAATAACTGACAATAGTTATTGAATATTAATGCTCATCTGGACATCATATATTCAGCCACATGAAAGCAGTGTCAGTTACTGCACATGTACTTCATAATGTTGTTACTCCTTAACCAAAGGCCTAAAATGATAAGCAAAGCCAAACATGTTGCACACAATCTACTTGTTTTAGCATCATAAAACTAAAATCATAACCTCTTGCTAAGACATATTATTGGGACGTATAGAGTTAAAACTGGTATTTGTATGCATTTTATGTAAGAATCTGCTATACTGTTATAAAGATCTCATTGAGATATGACTATAAGGGCCATAAAAGCCTGATTTCTGTTTCTCAAAAGGGTGCTCAAACATAAGTACAAGTTCTGCCACAGACACAGTTAACCTAAGAATGGCTTACTAGCTTAATCTGCACACTAAGATGGGATAGGAGAAAGCATTTATGGGCCAAGCACCATAGGCACCTATTGTATCCATTGGCGTTCTTATTTGTAACGAACCGCTCTGAGACAGAAGGTTGGGTTGAAGATCCAAATGCAGTATTTATTGAAGGGTTATCCAAAGTCGTAGTCCATAAAACACGCAAAAGGTCATACAAAGGCAAGCAGTCCGAAAAGGCAAACAAAACAGAAGGAAAAGGCAAGAAATCAAAGACCAAGATACATCGCTCAGAAATGCAGTTGTGACATTAAACAAGACTTCGCAATGAATTACAGAGATAACCAGGCTATATAGGCAGAGGTGATGAGGTGATGAGACACAGGTGTAAACAGTGAGTGCTAATGAGTCCGGGGAAAGGATTATGGGTAATGTAGTTTGTGATGGAGTGACAGTCCGGGATGGAGTGCCCTCTGGTGGTGATCACGGGCACTCACACTGGTGAATTGTGACATTATTATTCTTCCCTTTCTTCTTCTTCTTCTGCTCTTGAGTTTATTGCAACCCAGAGAACCGCTTGCAGGAATGTTAGGAAATTTGGCACACAGATAGAGGACATTCTGAAACGTCACCACAGCAAATTTGGAGTCTCTAACCCAATCGCTCTAACCCAAGTCCAACTGTCCAAATCTACACTCACATTTATGCTAATACCATTTTAACCGTACGAAACAAAATTTCCTTGGCTCAAAATGATTTGTTTACACCCCATGGCATAATTTTCAGTCATGAAAATTGTTCTGCCATTTTGACTTTTTTTTAAAACAAAACCTTTTTCTAACTCCTCCTAGGCCATTACTCCGATTTTCATGAAAATTGAACCTGATCATGACCATGCCGACAAAAAGTTATGGAATTGGAGTTGATTTGCCAAAGCTTTCTCGAAAAACATGCAAATGATTTTGACAAAGATTATTGGTTATGATTAGGTTCTGGATGCCAAGTCGAACGAGACCAAATTTTCCCACATAGCGGCCATTTTGGGTGTCACCGTTTTTGAGTTTTGACGTAAAAGGCTATATTTTATATAGCATTAGCATATCGTTAGAAAACTCGATAAGTGTCTTTGGCACTTTTCCATGAAAGTACTCAAAAAGTTTCGCAGAGTTATAATTACATTTCAAAAGTGCTAATAACATTTTATTTCATTATCCTATTGTAATAAAACTTATTTAATAGATTCCTTGGGTCATGCCTCGTCTGAAATTTTTTGACATTGTCCGCCATTTTGATTTTCTTTAAAAACTCCTGTTTGACAATTTGTCAGATTTTTTAATTTTTTTTTTCAAATTCAAATCGTATCATCTTTACACCATGCCGGTAAAAAGTTTTGGACCTCGCATTGATCGACAAAACCGCTTTCATATACCGCATCAACAAAATTGATGACATGATGCCAAAGCAACCCTTGAGGCTGTATCTCTGCGCTTTAGCACTTAGAGACCAAACTTTGCATTGGTCATTCTCACCTCACTCCGACCACACCAGGTCAATTTGGTCACAGCGCCCCCTATTGGTTGAAAGTGATAAACCATTAAATCAATACTAGTGACTCTAATTGTGATTTTCCAGTCATTTGCCTAAAATCATCTTCATATGCTTGTAATTTGCTCATTGTTGCAGTTGCTCTGATGAGCCATGCTTGCATGACTTATTGTACCTTCTTTGTGCTTGGCCCCTTAATTGCTGCTTGCAGCTATTTTGTACATGTATTATACTCAATGAGGTTGAAAATTCAATCCATGTTGTGCTTTTCATACAGGACTTCACCATGACCCTGTACCTGAGACATTACTGGAAGGATGAGAGACTGTCCTTTCCCAGTAAAACCAATAAAAGCATGACTTTTGATGGTCGATTGGTGAAAAAAATCTGGGTTCCTGATGTGTTCTTTGTTCATTCCAAACGATCCTTCATCCATGACACCACCACGGAGAACATCATGATCAGGGTCTACCCTGATGGACACGTGCTCTACAGCCTCAGGTTAGAACAACAAATACTTTACACAAGTAGACAAACACGAATGCTTGGACAATGCCTTGCAAACCTGAACCTGCATGCTTGCACAGCTGTAGTTTTTATTCTGCTGTCACAACCCTGCTCGAGTGTGTTTTTTCGATGTGTCAGGGTGACTGTAACTTCAGCATGTAACATGGACTTCAGTCGGTTCCCGCTGGACACGCAGACCTGCACGTTAGAGCTGGAGAGCTGTGAGTGACGTACAGTTCTCCTGACACTGAAGTCTAGTATCACATCAGAGTCTCTGCAAACATTCGTTCATCTGCTGTGTGTGCAGATGCTTACACTGATGAAGACCTGATGCTCTACTGGAAGAGTGGAGATGAATCGCTGAGCACGGATGACAAGATCTCTCTGTCTCAGTTCCTCATTCAGAAGTTTCACACCACGTCCAGACTGGCCTTCTACAGCAGCACAGGTGCACGCGGGTGTTTTTAAAGAGTAAACTACAGGTTTCAGTTTCAAAACATACAGGCTGTCTGCTAGTGCATAACGTGCTGTCGCTTTGCACCCTTATGACTTATTAGTTTGCATATAGGTCAAAACTGTTTAAATGCCATCCGATTTGAGCAACTTTCAAATAACTACTAAACCAGATTCTGACTTACATTTAAATCCCTTAATTTTTATTTTGTCATCAGTGGCTTGTTTTCGCATGCACTTTATAGACACATTTATAATGCGATAATCAAAACTTTAGCCCCGCCCACTGGAGTGTTAGTGAGATGACGAGGAGAGAAGAGCGATACAGGATGGACTACAAATAACATTCCCTTCCAAAGGATCCTAATGCTAGGAATGTGCTTATTTATTTTCATCAATGTGAACGTCTCAGTTGAGCTTTATTTATTTGTGTTCGCTACATTTCACTGCGGATTCTTTGGGAAATCTGTCACAGTTTAGGCGCAGGCTTTGCAACCAGACTTTTCTTATACAAGACTCGACAGTAACGCCACAACATGTCAGACACCGTGTTAATAATGCCTGATCTGAGACCAGTAATTTCTGAGATGTAATGATTCATGTACAGTCAGATGTTCTTTGTCTGTGTCAGTAAATCAAACCAGTGACTAAACGCTCAACTTCACAGTTTCTCTTAGGATGAAAATAATCTGTTATTTAAACTGTGATTAAAGGTGGGGTAAGTGCTTTCTGGTAACTGTTGTTGATATTTCAAATCACCAAAACAAACTCCCCAACCCCCAAAAAGGTCTCGGCCCTATTTTAATAGCCCTGCCCCACACATGCCTAACCCAGGCAACAACTATGGCAGAATCTGTTACTAATCCAGGTCGAATATTCAACAAAAAAAGTCACCCCTTTCATCACAAAAACACAAACCGTTCTCATGAACAACTCGATAGTACACAAGCACAATAGTGAAGCTAACAACATATTACAATTATGACCAGATTAGAGTTATAGCGATCACAAAAACACAAACCGTTCTCATCAACAACTATAGTACACAAGCACAGTCCAACTAACGACCATATTACAATTATGACCGGATAAGGGTTATATAAATCACACATTTTGTGAGCTGATCTTGACACAGACAGTGAGGAGATTTAGATGCTCCATACAGTGTGGAAATGAACGGGTCTTTATCATCGCTGAAGTGAGCCACAATATGATCGCAAATAGACAAACAAGCGAACATGACACACGGGCATATTCAAGCAAAAGCAGCATATGTTAGGGTAGTTCTCGGCTAATGTCCGTCATGTGTGACTCGTGTGTTTTGAATAATGACGTGCACAGAGCGAGAGCGAGCGCTCCTCACCATCATTAGTAGACACGCCCCTTACCTGCTGATTGGCTACAAGTTTGTTATTTTCACTCGGCCCGAGTCCTTTTTCTAAAACGGTTACGAAATAACACTTACCCCACCTTTAAATCATATATAGAAAGCGATCAAAGAACAATCGCTGGAGCTGTCAATCAAACAGAGCGAGTTTATCAGAGACTGAGTTCTGGACTCGTGACAAAACTCCCGTAATAATCAACGAATCTCTTATTGACATTGTGTTTGCACTGTTAGTTATGAGGAAAGCATTCGTTAGTGAGCAGAAATCGAGTTGTAATGACGAGATCACAGCATTCATGAGCTCAACATGTCTGTGATCGGCTACAATGATCCTCACTGCAACCTTTCACGATCTGAATATAATGCCATAGATCTGAATATAATGCCACAGATCTGAATATAATGCTACAATTAACACTTTTCGCCATTAGTTGAGAGCTGTAATAGTAAAAATGTGCTAAAAGTGTAAATGTACACATGTAACACTAGCCATTTCATATGCAAAGATGTCAGCCAATCACAGCAGTGGGCTCACAGCAACACATTAATATTGAGGACAAAATGTTCGCCCACTAACAGGAGCTGTAATGAATAGAGAATCAGTGTGTGACATTTCAGAATATATTTCTCCTTCTTTGCATTTAATTTCATCTACCTATGCTCTGTCTCCTACAGGTTGGTACAATCGTCTGTACATCAACTTCACTCTGCGTCGTCATATCTTCTTCTTCCTGCTTCAGACGTATTTTCCCGCCACTCTGATGGTCATGTTGTCATGGGTGTCCTTCTGGATCGACCGACGAGCTGTTCCTGCCAGAGTCTCTCTAGGTGAAACCAGTGCCGTTTAGAAACTCAATGCTTAAAGGGGAGGTGAAACACTCAGTTTCAGTCAGTGTCATGTCAATCTTGAGTACCTATAGAGTAGCATTGCATCCTGCATATCTCCGAAAAGTCTTTATTTTTTTAATAATTATATAAGAAAGATGCGCTGTTCCGAGTCTTTCCGAAAAAAGCCGAGCGGGTGGGGGCGTGTCGTGTGAGCGGAGCTAAATAATGACGTGTGCTCGCTGCTGCTATTGTGTTGAGTCGAGTGCGTCATCCCTAACAGCGGGAAAAAAACTTTATTCAAAATAAAAATATGGCTTTTAATCAGATACAGCCATACATCTATGATCCGGAATCAGACCCAGAGGCTGCAGTTGAACAGGAGCAGCAGCAAAAACGACTAGAGCAGGACGTCTGTATGTGGTACAAGTTATACACTAACTATATAATATGCTTAGCGGCTTGTGTTATTTACATATTTATACTTGAATTATATCGTCGTATTTTTGTCTTTGAAGGTGTACATGTGGGAAGTGCAGTTGTGCACGTGTGTGTGTGTGTTTACGCGTGGTTTGTGTAGACAGTAAGCGGACTAAAAAAAACACAGACATTTGAAGCAGTCTCACTCACCCTTCTATCGTTGGGACTGCTCCATCATTCAGCATTAGGCGATTGGGAAAATCCGGCGTCGAGCTGGGCCTTGTTTATGAAACAGTCGGCACCGAAATGCAGCGAACAGATATAAACATTCGCGCAACTCAGTTGCTGATCCGGAAAAGCAAATTACATCCACTGTTGCCTTAACGCGGGGTTTTTGGCGAATCTGTGCAGGACTGTCTTGGTCTGGCAACCAAAACGCACTTTTTTGGTGACATTGTTATGTGCACATCACCTGTGCAGCGCATCCTACGAGCCAGCGCTTTGATGGGCGTAGGCTGTTGCTTTCGCTCTCTCCCTCGCTCTCTCTCACGCGCTTCCGGTAGAATTGTCCGTAAGGCCCATACAAGGAAATTCCGCCCCCATTAACGTCAAAGGGGACGCATGATCGCAAAAAACTTGCCGAAACTTATGACTAACCGGAAGTAGTATTTTTGACAAAGAAATACTCCCATCAAACGTCCACCTTAACTTTTGAAACTTTGTCTATGTTTAGTATGGGATTCCAAGTCTTTAACAGTGTAAAAAGATCAGTATGCATGAAACAGCATTTCACCCCCCCTTTAAATGTGTCAAGGATTTCACAATCAGTTCCTGTTGATTAAAGGAGTACTTCAGCACTGGGAAGATGATTGTGTATTCAAACTGGATCATTTATGTAGTAGAAATGTGAAATTATTTTTGAATTTGGTGCCTTCTAGACTGAGAAATGTATTTTTGTCTCATGTGGATGAAAGACAACAATTCCCACAATGCACTTGCTTCACTGCCCAACAAGGCCACCCCCAAAGCCACGGCTACTGGTTATCACTTGCCCACTGCGGCACCACCACCATCATTTTGATTTTCATAGTAATAATCAGCATTCATCAGGAGAGCTGAGGTAAGCGCGAGTGTGGCCGTCGTTTACAGCGCGTGTTCAGTCTGGAGCGTTTTCAGTTCATGCCTTTGGAAGCTTAACTTTAAAAGGAATTATTTGAAAAGTTGAAACACTCACTTTGCTTCGCACTGCTCCGTTCTGGATGCCCGAGCCGAGCGCGGCTGTGCGCATTTACATTCTGTGAGTGAGATCCCAACCCTTGATAACATGCAGAACTAACTCCTACTGGCTGTAGTCTTTAGCCTCTGGCCCAAGCGTCACCTCCCCCAGTTTCTGTTGAAGCCGATACAGAAGTGACCTAAACTGCAGTTCATCGACTGGCCACTAGAGCGGCTCCAGGAGGAGCAGAATCTCATTGAGTCTCATGTTAAAATGCCCAACTTTACAGCAGAAAAAAAAACATGTTTACAGTCTGGTACAAATTGTGGTTTTGGTCTATACGGCTAATTTTGCCCTTCATGACGACTGTGAGGGGGTGAATTTTTTTATAACTCATTCGTTTACATTATATAAAGCCTTAAAGTTCTGCATAACTAAGGGCGTGGCCACTTTGATTGACAGGTGGATAGCCATTTGTCTGCTGTCTGTTAGACAATGCGTCACATAAGCTCCGCCCACATCACGCCTTTTTGCCCATTTTCTGTGACGCGCTACCAAGATGGCGACGGCCAGCTCGTCTCTACTTTACGCTTCAAAACTGCTCTTCAGAATCCAATGGGTGACGTCACGGACACTACATCCATATTTTTGTACAGTCTATGCTCTGGCCAAAAATCCCTCCGATGAGGTAAAATTATGATATTTGCGGAGGATTTTTTCCATTAATAAAATGCATAATTATCTCGTCTCAGGAGGATATGAGGGGGGAAAGTATGATTATTACGGTGTTTCCACTGATGCAAAGCATAATGTTAAATCGCTGAAGTAACCCTTTAACGCTTGCATAGTTCTAGATATTCTAATGTATAATCTGACATTGTTGTGCTAAAATCAAGAATAGCCTATTTAATATTTGGGACTGCCTAATTTAACAATTTTAACTACGAGTGTGGATTTGAAGGGGAGAGGGTTTGCTTTTGTGTCTCCAACCAACCACCCTGGTGTGCAAAGAGTGTTTATTAATTTCTCTGTATTTAAATCAGATCTGCCGTTGCAACTGTTGCAGTCATTGCCTGTCAAATCAGTTGCCACTGCAATAAAAAATACCACAGTGCAGATGAAAGAAAGAAAAAGCCACATCATTAAAATTCAAAATGGGTATTTGTTGTGAAGTTGAAATAGAGACGTACTATTTGTGGGAGATTTTCAGTGTGATTTCCTGTAGGCATTACGACGGTGCTCACCATGTCCACCATCATCACTGGAGTGAACGCCTCCATGCCCAGAGTCTCCTACATCAAAGCCGTGGACATTTACCTGTGGGTCAGCTTCGTCTTTGTCTTTTTGTCGGTACTTGAGTATGCTGCCGTGAACTACTTGACCACAGTGCATGATGGGACCGAACGCAAGTTAAGAGAGAAGGTAAATGCATAAATGATTTTCAATTATATTCACATGATCTCCTTATTTTGCTAACAGTCATTTTCACTACTGCTTCTTGCCTTTATTGTGTATCTTTATTAAGTTGGCCCGACAATTACGGTTGTATATTGTATTTAGGTTATTGTTTTTATAAGGTGTATAGCATTAGTAGTGGCTCTTGGCCATACATTTAGGTAGGGCAGATTCTGGGTTGTAGAGCTAGTTTATGGTTGGTTGGTTGGTTGGTTACTTTACTGTGGGAAATTATGATAACCATTTTGTAAGCTTAATATTCGATTTATCAGAGTTCTAATGTCTTTGCGTTATTGAGCCTAGGGGTGGCGCTCTAATGATGATTGACAGGCTTTATTACACACACCAAACACACAGATCAATGCCCATGTAGTAGTTATTGTGTCTGAATGTTTTTTAAATGAAGGAATACCAGTGAGGAAAAAAATGGTCATGTCTATTCTTAGAACAAACATAAAACAAACACAACAGAACAGAACTAATACTCATTCATTTGATACGAAGAACAGTCATGCCAACTAGTTACTGACCTAATGTAGTAGACACACATCTGAAGTGGACTAATATCGTCTTAGTCTGGAGAGATGTTTATGTGAGCAAGCAAGCAATTTTTATTTATATAGCACCTTTCCAAACAAGTTAATGCAATTCAAAGTGCTTGACAAAGAACTCAATTAATACAAATTTAATTGAGTAAATAACAAATAAAAAGTAAAATAAACCTATCAAGATACATAACAGTAGTTTATCAAATCCAATTATGAAAAATGAAATACAATATTAAAAACAAAGCAAAACAAACAAACAAAAATGATGAGATTTTACAGGACTAAAAAGATAAGTTTTTAATTTATATTTAAAACTATTAATGTTTTCAGCACATCTTATGTTCTCTGGAAGGTTGTTCCAGTGGTGACTGAGGAGCATAACGGCTAAAAGCAGCATCACCAAATGTTTTAGTTCAACTATGAAGGTAACGTCATCATGTGAAATGAGCGGGGCAGAAATATACCCCAATGGCTCTCTATGGTTTTCAGGAGTATAGGACTTTCCTCTTGTTCAAAAGTTACATGTAAATTTAGGTCATAGACCTGTTTGTCTAATTCAAGCCTAAGTTACCACACCCACATCATTTGCACCCTGCAGCCAAGTTAAAAGTTTTCTGAATGGTAACGTAAGTGTTTGTGTTTATCCGTTTTAGCCTTTACCCTGCACATGTGACATATCTCACACAAAGACTATGATGCTGGACGACGCGTACCTTAAGCCTGATGCCAATGGCCTGGCAGGATACACACAGACTCCCGTCTCCTCGGAAGAAACTGCAGATAAACAGGAACACATGGTGGTGTGCCTGTCTTTGGCAAACGAGGCCACGGCAGCCAAAAAGAAGACCCTCCGCGGCTTCCGTATCATCCAAAACACTCACGCCATTGATGCCTACTCCCGCATGATCTTCCCAGGGGCTTTTATATTCTTCAATCTCATCTATTGGTCTGTGTACTGCTGAGTTACCTTGCAACGGGATTGTGGTTGTAGCATGTTATACTACTTGTATATTAACGAAAGTAAACGAAAATTGGTCTTTGTCATTGATTGAAAGTAATGCATGACATGATGCAGGCCGGATTTGAATCCAGCATGTGGGGAACAGCAGGGTTAAAGGTGACCGCAGAGGTTATAATCTCACCCTAGGCTTCCGGTCTGAGACTGCCGGATCTCCTTTAAAACACTAGTTGACACAACTTACCACAGCTCTTTCCTAAACACACACGTTTCTATGCATGTGGACATTTTTAGACAATTTGTTTAGGAAAGTTTCTTGACACAATCACGTGAAGCATTGCACAGTTGATTCCACGCTAATTTGATCTAATATTTAAGTTTATGTATAGATTTATGTAGCAATTGATAATCTATAAAACTAACATATATATTTGAGGTCTTGATGGGGGTCTTTTTTTGTTTTGTCCAAGGAAATTAAAGGAACAATATGTAAAAATTTTATAGATTGAAATATCCTAAAACCACTAGAACAATGTTATATATTTTGTTGACCTAAATGTTTCCAGCAATGTTTAAATCCAGAGAAATCCTCTATTTTACCCAGTGTTAATGACGTCATATCCACGCTACCCTTGAGTGTTGTAGAAACCATAAATACACCAAAGGCGCATTAATATAGTGTGTTTTATTAGACAGACGATCAGCAGAAAACTGATTATTGCAGCTCAACACGGTTAGTCTTATTGCTTGAATCTTGTTTTCTTGATTCACAGCGAGTAACGTTTTTACCTCAGAGACGACACTATTTTATCAAGAGGCTAACAGCATAATCAGAGAGAGCTTTCTCCATCATACATGTTCAAATGTCATTTAGTCATCCTGTGTTTATTAATACGATATTCTAATATCGATCTAGATCTCATAGCAGCTGCGGAGCGAACACAGAGTAACGTTATAACGACTCAACACACTCAAATGTGTTTAGTATGATTGTTTTAAGCGTGTAAAACAGCACTGCGTTCCCCCACACACACAAGAAAAGTGCGGAAGCGGCGACTGCAGCATAAGCAGAATAAAAGCTCAGAGACGGTGTTTGGCGCAGGTCTCTCTCATTAGCATTCGCTCTCAAGGGCTCTCGCACGTCCTGCTTCATACCACCGTAACGCTAATAAAACTTTAATACATTCACTCATTCATGAACATGATTTCTGCCCGAGTCCGTCGGAGTCCTTTCCATCGGCTGTGGAGGTGAAGAGTCAAGACTACAACTCCCATGATCCCACGCTCATTCACGGTTTCATCAAGCTACGCCTTTAATAAGAGCCCTCTAGTGGCAAAACTTACATACTGTGCCTTTAAATCAACGTTTTTTTTAAATAACTGAAGAATACAAGTGCGATGTAATCATACGCTATGGAAGTAGGTCCTTCTTACAGACATCAGTTCCAACACACTTACCTTTTATACTATGAACACCTTAATTAATAATAATAATGTGTTTGATTTATATAGCGCTTTTCAAGGCACTCAAAGCGCTTTACATTGAAGGGGAGAATCTCCTCAACCACCACCATTGTTAAGTGTGTTTAGACTGGAGACCCCTGGAGTAGTGGGCATATTTTCCAGCTGGTGTGGCTTTAGCCCGATTGTACCCTACACTCATGGGTAAGAAGATGTGTATGTGAGAATTCTGTTTGTTTATATCATTTTTAAAATGATTTTGGTACTATTTGCACAAGTGGTCATTTTTCAAATCAAACATTTTTTTGTTTTATGTTTCATATCACCCATGGTGCTAAATAGATGGTAATGTACTGTATTACAAAGTCATCAGAATAGAGATTACACTTTAAAAGCGCAATATGTAATTTTCACCACTAGAGGTCACGCATTCAAAACAAAGGTGTAGCTTGATGACAGCTTGATTTTTTGGGAATCATGGGAGTTGTTGTCTTCACCTCTACAGCCGGTGGAAAATAATCCAATGGGATTCGGGCAGAAATCATATTCATGAGCGAATGCATTACAGATTAATGAGCGTTACTGTAGTATGATGCAGGGTGGAGCGGAACGCAGCGCTGCTTTATCTTATCACACACATCTGAGTGTGTTGAGAGTGATGTTATAATGCTACTCTGTGCGTTCACTCGGCACTACTATGAGACACTTGTTCACACTGCAGTGAGAGATGGATATTAGGCGGTAAAACATGGTACTCTGTGCGGTAAATCAAGAACACCAGATTTAAACAATAAGACTAACTGTGTTGAGCTGGAGAATAATCATTCGTTTCTGTCCATCAATGATCCAAACAGTTGCTCTCTCTCTGTCTAATAAAACACATCAGATATTAAAGCGGCTTTGGTGTTTCCATGGTTACTACAAAATAAAACCGGAAATACGCGGGAATGATGTCATCGGTCCGTGTCCTGATTAAAATCACTTATTTCTCTGGATTTAAACATTCTTGGAAACATTTGGGATAATGTAAGTACACAAGTCAACAAAATATATAACACTGTTCTAGTTTTTTTGGGATATTTGAATCAAACAATCTTTATATTATCCAACTAAACTGACATATAATACAAATATTTATACAACAAATATGATTATAAAACACATTAAAAGAAATTCACATATGCATTACAACAGTACAGTGGTTGCATTGTAAAACATTGCATTTACTGTAGATTGTAAATCTCAAACAAGTTAACAATCGAGCCTGTCTTTAACATTTGGCATATATTAGTTAATATGACAGTAAAATCCTCACTGAATAGGAAAAACCTTCAGGCATGATTATTCATGCTTGACATTTCTTTGTAGTTGTCATTGCCAGCCTAATCTATGACGTGAAGGAGGGTGACATGGGATCGCCATCATTCCCCTTCCACCTCCAAGCAGAGAAGTGTTCCTCAATGGGTTGAGGAAAGTTAATATGGTGAGAGACAGGGTCATGAACTGAACAAGATCCTAAAACCATTCCCAAACCAGCTCTGGATGATGGAAACTGACATTGTCCCACACAATAGCACAAGGTGGTTTCTTCCCCCTGACAGGCCTCCTCAAGATCATTTAGAAAAAGCTATCAAGTGTGCAGTGTCATATGATCCAAGAACCGGTGTAAAGCAGGGTTCCTCAAATATTGCCCTGGAGAGTTTACCTCCAACCCTGATCAAACAAACCTGAGCAAGCTAATAAAGGTCTTCAGGATAACTAGAAAAACACAGGTGGTTAACTTTGATTAGGACCTCCAGGAGCCGGCTACACCATTGTCATATATAGCCACATTCGTTGAGAAGTTCCCTCGCTTTTTATAAACTATTTTATCCAGTAATGCAATTTACTGCAACGTAAAAGTATTGTGAATAGTTAGCAGACTTGCCTCTAATGGAGCTCAAATTTGATCTTTTTAGGCCAGGGTGAAGTAAGCTAAGGCCATTGTGTACCATGTGATCAAGAATGATGGGCTGTACTTCATTTGAAACAACAGTATGTTACCTACATTTTTCTAATGACCTCCTCTTTGTTAAAGGGTTAGTTCACCCAAAAATAAAATGTATGTCATTAACTCCTTCCCCTAATGTCGTTCCACACCCGTAAGACCTCCGTTCATCTTCACACACAGTTTAAGATATTTTATATTTAGTCCGAGAGCGTATGCAAGTGTATGCACACTATACTGTCCATGTCCAGAAAGGGAATAAAAACATCATCACAGTAGTCCATATGAGACATCAGTGGGTTAATTAGAGTCTCTTGAAGCATCCAAAATACATTTGGGTCCAAAAATAACAAAAACTACGACATTATTCAGCATTGTCTTCTCTTCCGTGTTCCTCAAATAAAGATTCAAACGGTCATGACTCAGTGAATCAATCAATGATTCGAATCCCCAATGTCACGTGATTTCAGCAGTTTGGCAGTTTGACACATGCCAAAAACGTTCAAAAATTTTAACACATGCCTTCCTGTTTTGAAATGTGTTCTCCGAAGGCAGCATTTTCCAGGTTTCAGACGCAACCGATGTCTTCAGGATTACTAGATGGCTACAGGCAGGTGAGTTTGATCAGGGTTAGAGATGAACACTGTGGGACAGTGGCCCTCCAGGACTGGAATTGTCCACCCCTGCTATAGATTATGGACTTTCTGTTGTGGAAAGCCGAATGCTGACATATCTGGGTTCACAGTACCATCCAGAGGAGCACACAAACTCTTCGCTTCCAGCGCTCTTGAGGACAAGTGATAAGTGACTTAAACTGCGATTCAACGACTGGCCGCTAGAGAGTGTTTATAGCCTGGTACAAATTGTAGTTTTGGTCTCTATAGCTAATTATGCCTTTCATGACCACTGTGAAGCGAGTGAATTTTTTTAATATCTAATCCGTTTAAAATAAGTAGGGCTACATTAAATTATATTAAGCCTTAATGTTCTGAATAATTAAGGGCGTGGCCAGTTGAGTGACAGGTGGATTGCCCTATGGTTAAGCTAGTCGGGCGTGGTTTTAGAAAACCAGTCACCTTACCTCCACCCACATCCCCGCCTCTGCCCATTTTCTGTTATCCAGGAGTGACCTATGTTGACGCGCTGCCAAGATGGAAAAGGTCAACTTTAGGCTTCAGAAACCCACGGGGGACGTCACGGACACTACGTCCATATTGTTTTACAGTCTGTGCTTCAGAAGGACTGATGCCCAGTTTGATAATGTGTCAATAACCTTTTTACTGATTGGTTTGTGTGCCAACGCGACATGTACATTTTCCGCTCAAGTTTAAATTTTTCTATTTGCACGGAAGATACGATTGAGGTAGTTGCGACATTTGCATCGCCCATTTTGCATCATTAGCTTCGCCTGGTGCGGATTTGCCTCTATTTGCATCTTTGCATTGACTTTGTCTGTATTCTACTCGGGCAAATAATTAAATTTGCTTTAGGTGCACACACCATAATGAGACACACACCCATAACTGTTACAAAACTCAAATCATTGAAGTTTTTTGGATGATGTAATGTCACTGATCACAGATGGCACAGAGGATGCAAAAAGAGGAGGTTGAAACAAGGACAGTGTGAGGACAACCACCTCTGTCTGAGTGAAACTATGGATATAATCATGGATTAAAGGACACATCAAAGACACCCAAATACATCTGTGGTAAAGAGCATGATAGTTCCTCCTTTTTTCAAAGGTCAGATTAAAAATGGTTTCATGAGATAAAATATCTTGGCCTGTCTTGCTATTGACAGCAGACCAACTAATTGCATAATAGCCTGTTATGGGAGTAACTTTGGCTGTAGTGTAAAGGTCTACAGGGTTAGGGAAGGCATTGCCACTTGTTATCCGTTGTGTGTATGATAAGTTGTTTATGGGATATTCAAACTAAATATAATATGTGGAGAAATATAGTGTTTAGAGCATATATACTTACCTCAGTTAGGTGAATTGCTGTTATACACTGACCCATCGAGGCATGGACTCCACTAGACCCCTGAAGGTGTGCTGTGGTATCTGGCACCAAGATGATAGCAGCAGATCATTTAAGTCCTGTAGGTTGCCAGATGGAGCCTCCATGGATCAGACTTGTTTGTTCAGCTCATCCCACAGATGCTCGATTGGATTGAGATCTGGGGAATCTGGAGGCCGAGTCAACGCCTCAAACTCGTTGTGCTCCTCAAACCATTCCTGAAGCGTTTGTGCTTTGTGTCAGGAGCATTATCCTGCTGGAAGAGCCACAGCCGCCAGAATACCGTTTCCATGAAAGGCTGAACATGGTCTCAGCAATGCTTAGGTAGGTGGAGCGTGTCAAAGTAACATCCACATGGATGGAGGACCCAAGGTTTCCCAGCAGAACATTGCCCAAAGCATCACACTGCCTCCGCCGGCTCGCCTTCTTCTCATAGTGGATCCTAGGGCCATGTGTTCCTCAGGTAAGCCACACACACACACCCGGCCATCCATGTGATGTAAAAGAAAACGTGATTTATCAGACCAGGCCACCTTCTTCACACAGGCCAGCCTTCGCTCCCCACGTGCATCAATGAGCCTTGGCCGCCCATGACCCTGTGGCCGGTTCTCCACTGTTCCTTCCTTGGAGCACTTTTGATAGATACTGACCACTGCAGACCGGGAACAGCCCACAAGAGCTGCAGTTTTGGAGATGCTCTGACCCAGTCGTCTAACCGTCACAATTTGGCTCTTGTCAAACTCGCTCAAATCCTTACACTTGCCCATTTTTCCTGCTTCTAACACATCAACTTTGAGGACAAAATGTTCACTTGCTGTCTAATATATCCCACCCACTAACAGGAGCCGTGATGAAGAGATCATCAGTGTAATTCACTTCATAATGCTATGCCTGATCTGTGTATATTCCCAGTGTCTTGTTTGGGCTTTTGTGTTTTTTTCTGTTTCTGTGCCATGTTTGTAGACTTTTATAGTTTTTTTTTAATGTTGATTAGTCCCTGTCTCATTACCTCTCGTGTATAAACAGCGCTTGTGTTTCTGATGTTTTGGTTTTTCTGTTTGGATTATTATTTAACTCCTGCACTTGTCTTGTATACACTTCTTCTTAGTATGCTTTCCCTGCACCCAGCCTTACAACTGCATTCCACAAAATTCTGCATCTTGTTTGCAACCTCAAAAGACAATCTGACATAATTCTGAATCATTCAGTATTGCATAAGCACTGGTGACTGTATGACTGCTGAAGGCAGTGTTTGTGATGTTGCTCAGAGATTTCAACGTTTCAAACTAATTGTCCTTTATGACGGAAAACCTTTCAGCAACAGCCCTACAATGGCACAATCAAAGTGGGCACAATGGAAAGGAATTAGACTAATCAATGGAGAAATCGATCAGTTAATCAGCTAGAACAAATGTGTTTGTGCAAGAGACACATAAATACACATGCAATTCATGCGAATGCTAAAGGAAAAGCGTTAAAGTTATTATATTAAACAGCCATGAAAACAGCGAATGATCTTTACAACTGTTAAAGAACAAAGAAAGGTTCGACTAAATGAACTCATACACATCGTTTCATCTTCAGTTGTGACACAAGGTTAATCAGATGTTGAATACATGCAACAAAAACAGAGTTAGAACAATGATTAGACATTTTGAAATATGATTACAATTTGTTTTATATTAACAAACCTTTTCAACAGGATGTGGTCCGCTGATGTAAAATACTGTGGAGAACAGGCATGTAATAAACAATTACAAGTTATTAACAAGGAAAATTATAAGTATTATTCAGTACTGGAGTTGGGGGAAGTTTCCTTTAGAAAATAAAATATTTATTTATAATTAAACATATAATTTATAATTATTCACATAAAAAATATTTTTATAATTATTCATTTATTTTGTTATGTACAGAAAGGCACAAATTCGTTCATTTCACGCATTTAAACAAGCATGCTTTTCATAGTTTGAGAAAATATGATTAAGCCTGCAATTTATCACAAGAAAAAAGCATGACTGTCTGCCAGGGACTAGATCTTTTAGCTCTTTTTCGATTTATACTTAATATAGCCCAATATCACGGATATGACTGCACATTGTATGCATTTTTTAACAACAGACATACCATTAGGAGGAAATTAGAACGATCTTTAGTGACTATACCACTGGATTATGTAAGATTAATTCAAATAGCACGTAATACCCACAGAACATTACATAATATACAGTCAGCAAATGCAGCAAAGGTCACCCTGTAACCTGCGAAAGCCCCTCCTGGAGTCAGCGAACAGCATCTGACCTTCAGACGCATCTGGACTCATGAGGGCATCAGATGGCACAGGCTCCCTAAAGCATGGCCGTCTGTGAGGGCGCACGGGCAGCGCTGTTGATTTGATCTGCGGGGCTGTGGGTTGATTTGGGCATCATGCACGCGGATGTCTGCTTTCTGCTCTGCGCGTGCTTCCTCTGCACTGGAGCGCTTCAGACCTGCAGCCAGACCAGGTGAGATTATCCGCACACCCGTGCATTCACCGGGCAGTCACGGCGAGATCCGCGCACCCGGGCATTCACCGGGCAGTCACGGCGAGATCCGCGCACCCGGGCATTCACCGGGCAGTCACGGCGAGATCCGCGCACCCGTGCATTCACCGGGCAGTCACGGCGAGATCCGCGCATTCACCGGGCAGTCATGGCGAGATCCGCGCACCCGTGCATTCACCGGGCAGTCACGGCGAGATCCGCGCACCCGTGCATTCACCGGGCAGTCACGGCGAGATCCGCGCACCCGTGCATTCACCGGGCAGTCACGGCGAGATCCGCGCACCCGTGCATTCACCGGGCAGTCACGGTGAGATCCGCGCACCCGTGCATTCACCGGGCAGTCACGGCGAGATCCGCGCACCCGTGCATTCACCGGGCAGTCACGGCGAGATCCGCGCACCCGTGCATTCACCGGGCAGTCACGGCGAGATCCGCGCACCCGTGCATTCACCGGGCAGTCACGGCGAGATCCGCGCACCCGGGCATTCACCGGGCAGTCACGGCGAGATCCGCGCACCCGGGCATTCACCGGGCAGTCACGGCGAGATCCGCGCACCCGGGCATTCACCGGGCATTCACGGCGAGAGTGGGAGGGAAATCCCGGAGAACGCGCGCTGAAGGGCAGACGGGTTTGGCGTGATTCGCGCGCGTGGGTTATTAACTATTCTTGTTTGTAGTTTAGCCATAGTTACAATAACTATACAAGTAAAAGAAACAATTTAGACTATTAACTATTTAAATTCAAAATGAAAAAAAAGAAAAGAAATGTATATGGATAAAAAATGCTAAGGCAAGGCAAAGTTTATTTGTATAGCACATTTTATACACAATAACAATTCAAAGTGCTTTACATCGAAATGAATTAAAATAGTGATGATAACATATGCATAAGAAATAAGAATACCATGTGTAAGAATTAAATAAAAGGACGTAAAGAGAAATAAAATAAAAATAAAATGGTGAGAAATACATCCCTTTGCCTGCTTCTAAAGTATATTTGAATACTCGTCTTTATTTAACCCTTGTAGTACCTTATGGACATTTTTTTTTTTTTTTGTTAATAATTTTTCCTGTGTTAACGCCAAAGCATACATTTTTGCACAGGTGTGTATTTTTATTAGGATTGGTGTATTCCACCCTCATTTGCTTTCATAAATCTATTTTACACTAGTAACACAAAATAATTCCTCTCAGGACCTTTTGGAGAAATATGTCCAAACCAAATATAAAAGCAAATATAAATCCCACTGCCATTTCATATAAAACCATTTTAATTTTCCATCAAAATGTAAATTTTAATGATTCCATTCTCTCAGGTTTGGCCTAAAAAGCAAATACTCATATTTTTCATGTTTTCTGTATATTATAAAGCTTTTTGGATGAATTATGCAGCTATCACTGTGTGGATTTGTGGATATGGATGTGTGTTTGTATGTGTGCAATAATAAACAAATACTGTGTGTATAATATTTGAGAGAGCAAAACTCCTCTGCTAATCACAAATCCAAACGCTGTGTACCGGTGGAGCTTAAGGCGGAAATCTGGTCCAGCGGCCAAACTAAATCTGACTTTTGGAGATATCAACCTCAGATTTTACACTTATGTAGATTTATGTAGTTTTGGATTTTTTTTAGCAGTTTTACAGTGCAACAAGTTTCATTATTTATATATATATATATATATATATATATATATATATATATATATATATATATATATATATATATATATATATATATATATATATATATATATATATATATAAAACAATGTTCATAAATCATTTTCATAAACGTAAAACTTTGGTTTTTCTTTTTTTAAACTTCGTCAATAATTCGTCAATGATCTTTGTCAATAATCGTATTAATATTTAATAAGTTATAAACACATTTGTCATTGTTGGTGTGAACTGCTACAGATGGTCATTTTCTGTTTGGAACATTCTCAAATCATGCAGAAAAGCACGATCATCACGAGCGCCGGCATCACAACAGCAAAAAGGGATACAAAGGGATACTAAAACTAGTGATCTCCACTGTACTTATGGGTATTAATATTAAAGATCATCATGCTTACAATCATGAATGTGTCTAATGAGTTATGTTCTGATATCTAATGATAATGTCACTTCCTGCATTTGTCAGATCCAAACGAGACACCACCAGAACCGAGAGAGAAGCTCGTAAACCTGGCAGGTAACAACTGTTCTGTCAAATTTATCTGTCATTTAATAGTATACTCCTTTAAAAAAAACATATTACCGACATGCATGAGTATAACGTTTAATTGAAGTAACTGCATTATTTTACATGCAAAGTTGCAAAAATGCATGTATTGTATGTATGTTTGTATCTCATTGATTCCCTGTGCTGTTTTTGGCATTTACTGATCCCCATTTTCCCACTTCCTGGGACTTATTTTGCCATTGTTTCTCCATAGTAACCTATGATTTTCACCTGTGTCTCGTTTAGTTTCTTGTTCGCCTGTTTGGATTTGGAGTTGTCTTTGTTAGTGGTCAGCGGTTTTTGTTCTCCCGTCTTGTTGAGTTGTTTGTTTTACTGTTGGAATTTGTCTTTGGACTGTGTCACAGCTTTAAGAGTCATTTTGGCATCATACCCTTAACTTTGTTGCTATAATATACGAAAATGGTTTTGTCTATCAACCAAAAATCCATAACTTTTTGTTGGCACGGTTTAAAGATGATACTATTCGATTTTGGTATGGCTAAGTTGGTATCTATGTTCTCTGCATGATTCAAGGCAAATTTAATCAAAAGTTAAGCATTTTTGGAAATTTCATTATAACTTTTGAACACAAGGGGGCGCTGCTCCTAAACATTTTGAGTACTTTCAGGGCATGGTGTTGAAGACACATGCCAAGTTTCATAATGATATGCCAATTTATTTGTAAAATATAGTTGTTGTTTTTTTGTATCGGTTTATTGTCCGTTAGCGTTCTTATTATTGTTCTTCCGTTTCTTCTTCCTCCGCTCTTGGGTCTATGGCAGCCTATAGAAACGTATAGTAAAAAGTTGTGCAATTTGGCACACTGATAGAGGTCAGTCCAAACATTCACCAAAGCACATTTAGAGTCTCTAACACAATCCCTCTAGCACCACCACATCTCCAAAGTTTGACGTATGTTGTGTGCTAATAACATTTGAACCATAAGGCCGTGTGTCCACCAAAGCTTTTTTTTTTTCTTCAGTTGAGACTCTTTGCTTGTTATGATACGGAAAATCCGCGGAAGTCTTACTAATTTCACAGGTAGTTTGTTTCTGTATTGATTCTATATAAAACTGCAGATCCAATGTAAAGTATTTGCTCTGGCTTTTGTTTTAAATCATTTTGTTACGTTATTATTGCTTGTTTTCATCTGATGACGACACGCAGAATGTGGCAGTTGGTCTGTGTTGTATTAGTCCCGCCCCTCCTCCACTGTGATTGGACGGCTGGGTGAAGAGTGACAGTGATGAGCGCCTCGTTTTACTCAAAGTTGAACATTCTTCAACTCTCGGCGACCAGTTAAAACCGCTGAGCGCTCAGCGCTTGAGCGTGAAATACTCGCTCAGCGCCTCGTTGCGCTCCAGGCGTTCTAAAAACGGGCGCTCTAATTGAAAACAATTGAAAACGCCAGCCAGCAGCGTGAAAAAACACTTTGGTGGACACACGGCCTAAGGGCTAGAAACTATTTTTTCCACCATTTTGAATTTTCAGAAAAACCTAATTTTTCCCAATCTCCTCGTAGGCCTAATAATATGTAACCAGATCATCTTCAGACCATCTTCAGACCATGCCAACAAAATGTACGGAATTCAAGTCGCTTCGTCAAACCGTTCTCAAATAACGCACAACTAATTCAACAAAGTGCCTGCCAAAATGAATATGAGGCTATATCTCTGCAATTCTTTAGCATATTATGACCAAATTTACTGTGTGTGATGACAACCATGACCTGAGACTACCTGCACAGTTTTGGTGAGTGCCACCTAGTGGCCAGGAGATATGAAAAATGGCTCTTTTTGCTTATAACTTCTAAACGGTTTGGCTACAAGTCATAAAATTCTCTTTAGATTCGGTGCAGCATGCAGAGTCGAACTATACCCAATTTTTTCCATATCAGCCATTTTGGACATCAGCCATTTTGAATTTTGTCAAAAAATGCTATATTTTACGAACACATTGCCGTTTCAGTATGAAACTTGGTGTGTGTATTCGGGACCATGCCTTAACAATACTGAAAATGTTTTGGGGCAGCACCACCTTGTGGTCAAAAGTTATAATCAAATTTCCAAAAATGCTTCTAACTTTTGATTAAATTAGCCTTTCAGTGACTCGGTCACTATTCCTTGGGTCATGCCGACAACACAGATACCAATTTTGTCATATTTGGCTAACTTCCTGTCCACCAGTTAGATTTTTATCTCAAAACGTACTTTTTTGAACTCCTCCTAGACAGTTTGTCAAAATGTTATGGATTTCGTGTCAATACACAAAACCGAATTTTTGAATACCGCAGCAACGAATTTGAGGTATGATGGCTCTTCAGCTGTATCTCTGCAATGATTTGACATATTGACACCAAACTTGTGTCATTGTCACCTCACCTTGACCCCACCACAGCAGTTTCCTAACAGTGCCACCTATTGGTAGCCTAGAAATCTAGATGCACCCTAGCGGCAGCAAATTTAATTTGCCCGCAAGTGTGGTCTAGCAACTCTCAATACCCTTCTGAGCTGTATTCCTCAGAATCTGGACGGCCCAATCACATCGTGTAGGTAGGCTATAGAGTCGGCGGGGGGGGGCCATAATGACGACGGCCGAGTTGCGTTTGTGTGCTTCTAGTAACACAGTCTTCTAGTAAACACAGAAACTGGCAAACGGCGGCGGTCTTTCGAATCAGCTCTGCCCGCGCCTCCGGAAGACTTGGAGTTAAGCTTTCCTCTGAGAAAAGAACAAAGAACGGCACTGAAGTCATTCTTAAAAAGGGAAGATGTGTTCAGAGTTTAGCCGACCGGATACGGCGAATGTTTAATCAGTCAGCGAGCTCCGCTTCACCTTCGTTGCTCTGGTTGGTGTAGCGCTATCCTATCGCGTGCAGAGGGAGTTTGAAAGACAACCGTTTATCCGCCCCTCAGATTGAGCCCTGTCTATGGTGAGTTTTCAGACCAAACATCTTGATGTGGGTCTGGCTTGTCAGGCTAACCTATTGGTTGAAAGTGATAAACCTTTAACTCCATATATTTGATTTTTCCAGCATTTTGCTTTACAAATATGCTTTTAATTGCTCATTGTTGCAGTTGGTCTGATGCTCTCAGACTCGTGCCTTCTTTGTGCTTGGCCACTTAATCGGTCCCCAATATTTTTATTTACCTCCTTTACCAGTTGATTTCTCTGTTTAATAGGACCTTAATGATGAGAAGTCCAGACGTCACAAAAGCTCCTGTCACAAAATCAGAACAACTCCTCAAGTTAGATGACCATGACTTCACCATGAGGCCAGGCTTCGGAGGTGAGACCAGAAGAATACTTTGAGATGAAAGCAAGCACTGACAGATGCGTTGGAAAGAGTTTCCGTTCTCACTAGAGGTAGAACTTATGGGCAGTTGTCTGAAAAATAAACATTACTTTATTGGCTTTATTTGTGGTGCATATGGACTAATAAGCAACCTCTGATTTTCATTGAATGCATTAATGGCAGATATGAAATACCAGATCTTAATAAACACCACAAGACTCAGACTTATGTAGGATTTGGACTGACATCACAGGCAATCAGCTTTGCATAAGCTCATGGCAGATTATGACACTGATTTACTGTGGCTCTGTGCCACGAGCATTCACTCATCGGTCTGTATCTTCACTAAAGTTCACACAAACTGTAAATACTACGGTCAGATCAAACCCAGATTAAGGGTTATGAAAATGAGGTCCCGTGTAAAAAAGGGACATTTAGTGTTTTTCACAAATTGTCTTTTGCCTTTTACAAGTGTCATGCTAATTATTTTTCTTAATGCAACACATATTCACTATTAACTAGAGACTTTCGCCTCAATAAACCCCTAATTCACTGCATATTATAGTTAGTAAGGTTGTTAAGTTTAGGCATTGGGTTTGATTAAGCGATGTAGAATATGATCATGCAGAATAAGGCATTAATATGAGCTTTATAAGCACTAATAAACAGACAATATCATAGTAATATGCATGATAATAAGCAACTAGTTAATAGTGAGAATTGGACCTTAAAATAGTGTTACGATTTTTTATAAACACAAACACAGAGATTTGCTAAAACAAATGTATAGTGAATCAATATAGATTTTAATAGTTGTCTTAGTTAATTAATATTACATTTCAGCTCATCTCTAGTGTTATGAAATATTGTAAGTGAGCTATAAAGCACAGACCGATCACCAAGAATGCAGATGATGATTGAATGGTCTATTACAAAAATGTACTTCAGTTTCAGTGAGGGTTTGTTTTTTATCTAATGCTGTATGTCAAGATAAAGTGGAACTGAAGAAATCAGAGTGTGAACATTTGCGAAATGTCACAAAATGGTCCAAAAGAGAGGGCCAGATTTACCAAACAGGGCAAATTAGCGTAAGCGCGAGAGAAATCAGGTTGAGATCCTCTGCATTTTTACGCTATAGAGCATCAACAATCCAGCAGGACAGCCTCTGCAATGGTGAAGAGTAGCCTAAGACACAAAAAGCTGGTAATTCTTCCTGAAACCTGCTGTCTTCTCCACGCACACACACGCAGCGCCCGTACAGGACATAATGAATTCAATCTCTCATCCTCCAGAGAAAAGATTAGAGGAGGGTGGTAAGCTGTTAAGTTCTGTAGTTGGACATCTATAAGCCGAGTCCACCACTTTAGGTACGAAAGCAGGGTTAGGGCGAAAAGAAACCTTTGTGAGCCCTGGAGAAAACTGCAAACAAGACAGGGCCTATAAGTCACCCACTTATCTTAGCGGTCACCAGAGCTACAAGTGCTTTCTGAAGGGAGAGAAACTCAACCCTATGCCTTCTAATGGCTCAAAAGTGTGTTTGGAAAGGGCCTCTAAAACCATCGACAAATCCCACTAAGGCACCATCTGCCAGGCCCCATTCATAAAGCGACTTATTAAAGGTTGTTGGACTGCCGTCTTGTTGGCAAAAGCAGAAATAGCTGCTAAGTATACTTTCAAAGTAGAAAAAGCCTTCCCTTTTTCCAGCAGATCCTGGAGAAAACATATATATGTCCCTCACTGAGCACTGAAAATGGAAAGTATGACTCCGCCCACACCATTCTTCATGCCATTTATTACTAATGAGTGAGGTGAAGAGGCTCGGGTACTAAAGCTTTTCACTACTGCCATAGTGTATGATTTTAGAAATAAATATGTTTTTATAGAACATTGATGGAGCAACATATTTTGTGAGAAAATAAATCATAAAAGTGGTTTATTTGTTTAAAAATCTTATAAATGTATGGGGTGAACAAAAGACAGAATTGATACAAATACTGCAGCTAAAATCATATGTTTTTAAAAGTGTCTAAGTTTATACTTGTTCAAACCAATCACCTTTTCAAAGTTTTAACTATTTTCTGTTTATTTTGATAAATAAAAGAAGTCATTTAAGTTCAATGTCATTAAGTTATGTAAATATATATGAATGTTATGCATTTTGTGGAGGCAACCATCCTCTGCTTTGCGTCTGGCGTTCTTTCCCTCTACGTCATGCATTTAAATCGTTTAATGCACATCTAGCCTTGGATTATCCTCTACTTTGTGTGTGCAGCTTTTGTTTGATGTGTTATGATTTAAAGAGGACAAATTGTGCTTGATTTCAGGTCCTGCGATACCTGTGGGTGTTGATGTTCAGCTTGAGAGTCTGGACACCATCTCTGAAGTTGATATGGTAGGTCATTGACACAGCTCTTGCATTATGTTTCTACCAAAATTACCCAGAACAATTTGTCCCAGGAACTTTTTTCCCCTGCTGTCTTATTCCATCGCGGTCTAAAGTGCTGTGAAGCTTCACAACTCTCCAGTTCCGGCTGGATTTCCTCCTCCTCATATAAGCTTAATAAAGCCTGAACCTCGTCGATGGTCCATCGGTCGTATTTTTCTAAAACTCAATTGTTGATTCAAACAGCAAACAGCTCTTACTGCACGCACCACAACAAACTTGGTGCTTAAGATAAAATGCAGCATGAACTCAACCAATCAGCATGTTCAGCACCTCACTCCCAAATGTTCCTGAAATTAAACTTCCCGACTTGAGACTTTCCGAGGGGTTCATTTAGACCCTGGTCCCTGCAAGGTGTGTCCAAACCTTGTGAAGACTTACAGAAAACATTTGACCTCTGTCATTCCCAACAAAGGGTATATAAACAAAGTATTGAGATTAACTTTTGTTATTGACCAAATACTTATTTTTCACCATAATTTGCTAATAAATTCTTTAAAAATCAGACCCATTCTGTCTCTCATAGTTGAAGTGTACCTGTAATAAGGTTTGTAGATGGGAAGGAAGGAGGCGGGAACCGGCGAACGCTCAACAAACTTTAATATACAAATAAATAAACAAAACGAAAGTAAAACCGCGGGCAGCCCCTCGCGGACGACTGCCCACAAACACATAATAACACGTAAAACAAAACATAACATAAATCCAGGCCTGGTCCTCTCTCCTCTTCCGCTGCCTTCGCTCCTACTTTTATGCTCCCGTCCCTTGGCCGCGAGACGAGACCGATGTGTCACGCAGCTGGTACTCATTACCACTCGTCACCGGCCGCTCTCGCGGTCCCTCGCCACGCTTGCCACACCACAGTACCTATGATGAAAATTACAGGCCTCTCTCATCTTTTTAAGTGGGAGAACTTGCACAATTGGTGGCTGACCAAATACTTTTTCCCCCAATGTAGCAAGAGCTCGAATTCCACATTTCCATGCCCCCTATATGCATTGTCTTCTTTCTGATTGAGGGCTCAAGGGCTGATGATTTTAATCAGTTGTTTCGATGAATGTATGACTGGATTGTATGTTGCAGGACTTCACCATGACCCTGTACCTCAGACATTACTGGAAGGACGAGCGACTGTCCTTTCCCAGCAACACCAACCAGAGCATGACCTTTGATGGCCGGCTGGTGAAGAAAATTTGGGTTCCCGACATATTTTTTGTCCATTCCAAACGATCCTTCATCCATGACACCACCACGGAGAACGTCATGCTCCGAGTGCATCCCAATGGCAAAGTGCTCTACAGCTTGAGGTAACGTCATGAATCACACTGATGATCTTGTGTTACAACAAAGCTCTGACATTTTATCCAGGCTTTGCTTTTTCTTTTGGTATTTAACCTTTGCCCTCTCAGAACTGTGGAAACGCCCAATTTAATCCCGATCAAAGCTCAAGAAACAGATTGCCAGCCATCAGAGGAGTTATGTTACGTCCAGCTTTGCTGTATGACATAGCTGAATCTGAATCTAATCAGTGGGAGAGACTCACAAAACGATCTCTAGGTTTCCATCTTTGATATGAACCAACACACTGGCATTTAGGATTTCCATGTTTGCCATATTCTAAATTTTTACCGATAAAGACCTGACTTCTCCAGGAGGAGCTGGTTTTGGTTCTTGCTTTAGATGAGTGAATATGTGGATTAATATGAGGGAATCTGTGGGATTAATGCAACCCACATGTCTATTCAGACACAAAGCTGGCTCATTGGTGAGCTTTAATCTCAGATCCATCCCATACACAGTCTGCTGGACAAAATGACTTTATTATTCTATGTATATCTCGACTTACAATCTATAAGTCGATCCGTTGTGTCAAGTCTTGCTCCTCTCTCTCAACCGTTTGATCCAGTATCTGTCCTTCTATCCCAGGCCAGATGGCTGATCCATAGGGTTTTCTATTAACAGTGCATTCAGAAAGTGTTCATCCCACTTTTCTTTCTTTTTATTTTTTTTATTTTTTACATTTTGTTGCATAACGACATTTCCAACAAAGATGATGACAGAAAAACTGAATAATGTATATACACCTATCAAACATAACATAATGACTGCTTTTTCATTTGTATCTTTGTTCTGTTGCTTGTAATTGGTTTATTATTTTAATAAATGCACTTTCCGAATTCACTCTTCTAACAAATCGCTCTAATTATTCTAAAATTATTAATTCTTTACAAAGTTATTTAAATCATCTGGTGAGTTTGTTTTCATATCTCAATATATATTGCAGAAAAACAAAATATCCCAATGTAAGTTTTTTCCTATATCGTGCAGCCCAGATCAGGCATAACATTATAACCTAATATTGCGTTGGTCCCCCTTTTGCTGACCCATCGAGGCATGGACTCCACTAGACCCCTGAAGGTGTGTTGTGGTATCTGGCACCAAGATGTTAGCAGCAGTTCTTTAAGTCCCGTAAGTTGTGAGGTGGGGCCTCCATGGATTGGACTTGTTTGTTCAGCACATCCCACAGATGCTCGATTGGATTGAGATCTGGGGAATTTGGAGGCAGAGTCAACGCCTCAAACTCGATGTTGTGCTGCTCAAAACCATTCCTGAACCATTTGTGCTTTGTGTCAGGAGCATTATCCTGCTGGAAGAGCCACAGCCACCAGAATACCGTTTCCATGAAAGGCTGAACATGGTCTCAGCAATGCTTAGGTAGGTGGAGCGTGTCAAAGTAACATCCACATGGATGGAGGACCCAAGGTTTCCCAGCAGAACATTGCCCAAAGCATCACACTGCCTCCACCGGCTCGCCTTCTTCCAATAGTGTATCAAGGGGTCATGTGTTCCCCAGGTAAGCCACACACACACACACACCCGGCCATCCACGTGATGTAAAAGAAAACGTGATTCCTCAGACCAGGCCACCTTCTTCCATTGCTCCGTGGTCCAGTTCTGATGCTCACGTGCCACTGTTAGTGCTTTCGGCGGGGTCAGGGGTCAGCATGGGCACCCTGACTGGTCAGCGGCTATGCCGCCCCATACACGACAAACTGAGCTGCTCTGTGTATTCTGACACCTTTCTATCAGAACCAGCATTAACTTCTGGAGCAGTTTGAGCTCCAGTAGCTCGTCTGTTTGATCGGACCACACGGGCCAGCCTTCGCTCCCCACGTGCATCAATGAGCCTTGGCCGCCCATGACCCTGTGGCCGGTTCTCCACTGGTCCTTCCTTGGAGCACTTTTGATAGATACTGACCACTGCAGACCGAGAACAGCCCACAAGAGCTGCAGTTTTGGAGATGCTCTGACCCAGTCGTCTAGCCGTCACAATCTGGCCCTTGTCAAACTCGCTCCAATCCTTACGCTTGCCCATTTTTCCTGCTTCTAACACATCAACTTTGAGGACAAAATGTTCACTTGCTGCCTAATATATCCCACCCACTAACAGGAGCCGTGATGAAGAGATCATCAGTGTTATTCACTTTAGCTGTCTGTGGTCATTATGTTATGCCTGATTAGTGTATATACACAGGTGTGATCAAGGGAACAGAATCAGACAGGTGCATCTAATCAGAAACCAAAGAAAACTAACAAAGGGATTAACAAGACTAAACTGACAAATGAACTAAAGCTATTCTGAAGCGAGTCGGTGGGTTTGTGTAAGAAAAATATCCATATTTAAAGGGGTCATAAACTGACTTTTTAATTTTTTATACGGTTGTCTGAGGTCAACTTATGGCGTTCGTGTGGTTTTTACATTCAAAAACATCATAACTAATAAGTAATAGTCTATTGTTTTGAGGCTCTCTCCTGACCGCTGGGTTTTGATGGGCGTGTCACTGGAGACTTGAAAGTAAACGCTCACGGCTAGGATTGGAGAAGATTTGCATATTTAATGAGCTTCAGCTCCCCTCAGTACATGTTGGAATCATCTGGGGAAATGCTCAGAGGACTCGCAAAATATCTTTATCAAACAAACACAATGATTTATCTGTCATCCACCCACGACTGACTGGAATGTTATTTTTGTATTAGCCCACTTAGCTCGCCTGATTGGTGGATATTACTGCGGACACACACACACACACACACACACGTGTTCGCACGAGCGCCCACACAAACGAACGAGAGCGCACTCGCACACACCCACACACACAGGCGAGCGCGCCCACACACACACACACACACGAGAGGCCACACACACAAACAGTGAAAGGAATATTATTTCACTATTTAGCCCATCTGTAAAACACATCTCTGTGATGTTGGCCTTTACCCTGGCTCATAAAGTTACAAGTTCGAGTCTGATCACGAGTGAACCAATAACATCTTCTTCACCCTGTGACAGCATGCTAATATGTAATCAAGAGATTTCAAATGATCTGTGACAATGCCACACTAACACATATAAAAAAGTGTTAAGTGTGTGTTCAGAAGGAAGCTTATGTATTCTCTTCGCCATGTTTATAGCTTGGTAGATCCTTAGCTCCATGAGTCGGTGGGTGGGGCTACAGAAGCAGGTGGGTGGGGCTACAAAAGCAGGTGGGTGGGGCTACAGAAGCAAGTGGGTGGGGCTACAGAAGCAGCGTACACATTTATCTGTAGAGGCGGAGTTTCCCCCTCCTGTGACATCATAGATTAGTATATATCTGAGAGCCTTATATATATATATCATTGGCTCAAGGGAAAGTTGATTTCTCAGTTCATCACCCCTTTAAAATTAAATATATATAATATATATTAAGTAAAATATCAAGCTTCCTCCAGACCACCTTCTGTATTCAACTCACGCAGAAAGTGTAACGCCTCTCGCAGCTCAAAAACATTACGCTATGTCTGACATCATTGTCGAGCCAGTTACACTTTTTCCGTAAGTTGAATACAGAAGGTGGCCTGTCAGGAATGAAGTCAAAGTTTCTGAATGAGGCGAGGAAAAGAGATCACAATATTTGTTATACATGAACAAAGTGGATTCTCCTACTTGTGTCACAGTACACCAGGAACTCTGCTTGACCTGAGGTGGCACAAGCTCCTGAAAAAGCAGCTGGATCAAATTAGTCTTGAATAAATGAATGGCTCAAGGCAGGCTGCCTTCTCCTAAAATAAGTGGCATTTATATTGTGGTCGCTTTTCCTCACCTCATCCAGAAACTTTGACCTCAAAATTATTTCATTAATTCCTCACCCTCATGTTGTTGGACACCCGTAAGACCTTCGTTCATCTTCAGACACAAATGAAGATATTTTAGTTAAGGCTTCAGAAAGGCCTCCATTGGCATTCAGTACATTCCCACTCTCAAGACCCATAAAGGCACTAAACACATCGATACAAAGTCCATCTCACTACAGTGGCTGTACAATCATTTTACAATGTGACCAAAATAGTTTTTATGCGCAAAAAAAACTAAATAATGACTTTATCCGCCAAGTTATTGTCTTCTGTGTAGGTCTCTGATGGGTACTCCCACGATAGCGGCTCCTCCTCTTCCGGGTCACGTATTGAACGGCGGATCTGTGTCATATTCTCGCGCATGCGTCAAGTTCACGTCAATAACTTATTGTCGTTATTTTGATTTTTGTGCGCACAATAACTATGCTTGTCGTATTGTAAAATGATTGTACAGCCCCTGTAGCGAGATGGACTTTGTATCGATGTGTTTAGTGCCTTTATGGGTCTTTTGAGTGGGAATGTACTGAATGCCAATGGAGGCCTTTCTGAAGCCTTTCTCAGCTTTCAACACTAATATCTTCATTTGTGTTCTGAAGATGAACGGAGGTCTTACGGGTGTCCAACGACATGAGGGGAAGGAATGTGAACTAACCCTTTAAGGCAAGTTGCAGTGTTCAAAATGTGCCCATCAAGATATTCACAGATCTTAACTTTATGTCCAGGGTTAGTGCAAAGTCGCCCGATTCTTGACAGCGGCATTGACTGCATCTTACAAATAAATGTCAAAGCTGAGGACAGGGTGGGATATTTGACACTTCTTAAAGTGCATCAGTGAAAGGCCTAAGAGGTTGAAGAACTGCTTTCACTGTTCCTCAAACCATAATATCGGCTCTTTTGGCATCAGATGACATTTATTTTGGTCTTCCACCTGCACAGCCAACAGCCTGCAGCTGCTCTAAAAACCCTTCCACCATCATGAGATGAATTCCAGTGAGTGGGTTCACCACGTAAGAGTTTATGGTCTGGGAGGGGGAAGTCTTTCTGTTTCTTGGCCCACTGATATTCAAGCCTTGGTTATCTGGTGAATGCAGATATGGGTTTTCTAAGCCTTGACACTAAGGGTTGGGAATCGATCTCAAAAAGAAACGATTCATTGGTTCTGAAGCGTTGGGAATCGATTCCATCGTGGGGAATTGATTCCTCTTTAAGAGCCTTTTCAGTTCAACAAATCTAATCATTATTTTAGCCTCTCGCTCTCTAATAGTGACTGGAAGTGGGATTCATTTCGACGAACAGATTCTTTCGGATGGTTTGTTTCATTGAACCAGTTAAAAAAAAAATTCAGCGGTTCTTTTATGTCATTGCATAATAAAAACGTACGGTCATGCAGAATAAGGCATTAATATGTGCATTATAAGTACTACTAAACAGCCAATATCATAATAATATGCATGCTATTAAACAACTAGTTAATAGTGAGAACTGAGCCCTAAAATAAAGTGTTACTGCAAATTTTAATCATATAAATGATTTCATGTTTTTTTGGCTGCACTGCGGCTGAAGTCCAGACGGGGCTATAACAAATCACTAAAATAAACAGTTTCTATATAGTGTATTTACTCTATATATCTATGACACAAGTTTTAATACACTCTCAACAGGGTCACAGTCACAGCGATGTGCAATATGGATCTCAGCCACTTTCCATTGGACACACAGACCTGCTCGCTGGAGATCGAGAGCTGTGAGTCTAAACACAGCATGAGTGATTTGACTGAATTAAACCTTTCGAGTCTCAGTGAGTTCATACTGTATGTACTTGTGTTATTTTCTTTGCAGACGCCTACACTGATGACGACCTCATGCTGTACTGGAAGAGAGGAAACAAATCTCTGCAGACGGATGAGAAGATCTCTCTGTCTCAGTTCCTCATTCAGGAGTTTCACACCACCACAAAACTCGCTTTCTACAGCAGCACAGGTACTGATGATTAGATCTCCGGTACGGTTAGAGCAAAGCTTCCCAAACCTGGTCCTGGGGTGCCTCAACAGGACACATTTTGGATGTCTCTCACATCTAACAACAATTATAAGTCTCTAATAATGAGCAGATGAGTTGAATCAGGTGTGTTTGATTAGGGAGACATACAGAGCTCCAGGATAGGCCTTTTTATTAACACTCATCCTCACCTTTGGTCATGTTGACCCAAAACGTTTTTTTTTTTTGTGTTCAGAATTGAGTGTTAATCAGAGTGGTCCAAGACCTGCACAATTTTTTTTTACTGGATTCAAGGAGATGTGCGGTTGAAATCTAAAAAAGTAATAAATCCTTTCCTCAAGGGTCAATTTGACCCCCTTAGGTATGAATGTAATGTAATGAATGCTACATTATAAAAATGCTCAAAATTCAAACATGAAATTCTCAAACTTTACCAAAAAATGATTTGATAATGTCTGCATGTGAATCTGAATGCATTCTGAGAAAACTGACTTTAGCTCATTCGCTCGATATAGAGCTATAAGAGTCATCAAATATCATCTTATATTATTCTTTTCCACAAGAGGTGAGTAGAGACACCCAATGTGAGATATTTTGAGCTGAATTAAAAGGGTTATGCATGAAATGATGGAGTTATTTTGAATTGAATTTGACAGAATCTGCTTAAATTATATTTATATATTATTTATTGATAAAATCTAGTAATTTAAAGGTAAATAAAAAAATAATAACATTAAAATTTTTAAAATATTAGAAAATTCAGTGGCGTTCTTTGTTTTTTTTTCCAAAGAAAAGCTTAACTCCAAGACTTCCAGAGTCGCGGTCAAAGCTGATTCGAAAGACCGCCGATTGTCAGCTTCTGTGTTTACTAGAAGCACGTGCCGTCATTGTGTTAAGCCCCGCCCACTGACTCTATACACAATGTTATTGGCCCGACCAGAGTTTGGTTTTTCCAACTTGCAATCCAACGGAGAGTTGCTAGACGACACTTGCTGGAAATTACATTTTCTGCCGTCTTTCATGCGGAGGGAAAAATTATCTATATAGACGAAACCACTTTTTGTCCCAGACTGTAAACATGTTTTTTTTCTGCTGTAAAGTTGGGCATTTTAACATGAGACTCAATGAGATTCTGCTCCTTTGGGAGTTTGCCCCTGGAGGACAGTCGATGAATTACAGTTTAATTCACTTCCGTGTTGGCTTCCAGAGAGATAGCCTTCCGAAAAGTTTCCGCTTGGTTTTCAGACCCCCAAAACATGTTGATATGTAAATGAACAGCCAAAATGAATACACTGCAAATTTTTCCCCTTCGATCTCCTACAGGTTGGTACAATCGTCTATACATCAACTTCACTCTGCGTCGTCATATCTTCTTCTTCCTGCTTCAGACTTATTTTCCCGCCACTCTGATGGTCATGCTGTCATGGGTGTCCTTCTGGATCGACCGACGAGCTGTTCCTGCCAGGGTTCCTCTGGGTGAGATGTTTTAAATGAATCATGCAGCGAACCATTGAATACGACTAACGAAATGTTATGAAATAATGGCTAATGACCAAATGACATTTTGCAGCATGCACCTTTGAATAAACTGCTCAGGCTGATCTCTTTGTAGGCATTACGACGGTGCTCACCATGTCCACCATCATCACTGGAGTGAACGCCTCCATGCCCAGAGTCTCCTACATCAAAGCCGTGGACATTTACCTGTGGGTCAGCTTCGTCTTTGTCTTTCTCTCTGTGATCGAGTACGCCGCTGTCAATTACCTGTCCACTTTGCAGGAGCGCAAAGTACAAAGCAACAGGGTAAGCTAAGACAGTTTAGCTAGTGTGAAATCAAGAACAAAAAAACTTTATCCACAAGCCATTAGACCCCTGAACAACACAATAAACTCTACACTGTAAAACAATTCAGGTCTCCAATTGAACATTTTCAAGTGAATAATCACATCTAACTTTTTCAGTTGAATTTCTATTAATTAAATTGCCTCAATTCACAGAATTTTTTACAGTGTAACTACTTTCTTCAACATGACCCTCACTGACTGTTACCCTGATGTTTGCACAATGGAGATTTTCGTGTATTTAGTCTGTATATATACTATATTGCATAGTTTTGTGTAAGGGAGACTTGCCAAGTTCTATTTAATTGTGTGGTCTAAACCGTGGTGTATTTACTGTGCACATGAAAATAAATCTCTTGATCTTTCTTGAAACTTTTGACAAAATATTAAAAAAAAACTATTTGTATGTTTTTTATTGTATTTTTATTATGTTTGATACTTCAGGCTTTTATGGAGCTAAAACGAGCTGATAAAAAAATGTGATTACACTTTTTTTTTAATGAGTGTTAGAATTAGGGTTAGGGCTAGAATAAGTTGACATGTAGTTGCAAAGTTACTTATAATCACTAAAATATAATTTGAGGGACTGACATATAATAAGCAGTTAGTTGACATGTAGTTGCAGTTACTTAAAGTCAACAACATTTTCAAAGGGGTCCATCAAAATAGTGTTAGCAAATATGTAATTTGCATTTAGTTTCATTATCAAAGCGCTGTAGTTTTTATTGTGAAGGGCAAAACAAAATAAAGAGAGATAAACAAATAAACATTCCCTTAAAAGCCGGATGGATTATATTTGATTTTCATATTGTAATAAAAAAAAGATCTATGGATAATTAAGTAAACCTAAGTTGCTTTAGTCCAGCGTGTTTATCTTAAAACATCACTAACAAAATGTTATTCTTATGTCTACATCAGTAAAAAATGTCACAGCAAAAAGACACGTCATTTTATGAATCATACAAAAGGCCAAATGTAATGCAGTAGGCTTTATAGGTGTAACCGCTAGTGTGTCTTTTGAGATCAGGGGAGTGAGGTTTACACGCACAGCTGTTACTGGCCTATGACCATAACACTCACCTCCCCTAAACCTCACTACCAACCGGGTCACGGCACCAAATGCAACCGATCCTACTGACCCTCTGAGCTGGATTTGAACCGTAGTCTCTGGTGTGGGTGGCGGATGCTCTAACAAAAAAGGGCTAAAGGTAGAGCCCCTTTTGAGATCAGGGGAGTAAGGTTTACACGCACAGAGTAATCTTTATATCCGTTAAACTCGCCCCCTTAAACCTCACACACATCTGGGTCACGGCACCAAATGTAACCCGTCCTACTGGCCCTCTCTAAGCTGGATTTAAATTGTGGTCTCTGTGGTGTAGGAGAAGGGAGCTCTAACAAAGAATACTAAAGGTAGAGCCCCTTTTGAGATCAGGGGAGTGAGGTTTACACGCACAGCTCTTACTGGCTCTTACCTTACTCCCATCCGGGTCACGGCACCAAATGCAACCGGCCCTAAATTATATCTGATCAATGTGATGGAAATGTTATCTGAACAATGTGATTTAAATTCAGAATACGTACTGTAATATTACATGTACTATGTGCTTGTATAATCCAGCAGTTGCCGTGCACATGTGGAATGACCCATCCTGGTCAGATGATGATGAGCAGCAGCTACAGTGACATGGACATGATGACCACAGGAAACTATGGCATGTCGGAGCTGAACGGGGACAAACAGGAGCAGTTCCTGGTCCATCTGGTCATGGATAACGAGCAGGGAGCTCAAAGACCTGTTGTAACCTCAAACAGCAGCTTATTTATAGACACTCATGCCATAGACAAATACTCACGGGTTATCTTCCCTGGAGCATACACACTCTTTAACATCATATACTGGTCCATCTACTTGCAGTGACTGCTGCTCCTTTACTATATGACGTTTGACAAAGTCTTGGGAATACAAATTATCTATGAAAAAATAAGTTGGTTCTCTTTTATTATCCTCTTTTATAATCCATTTTTGCCACTCAACAATAAAAGAATACATGTGACTGTATGTGGGCAGTTGGTCTCTCCTCAAAATAAAGTTTTATTTCTTATATATTTTAGAATATAGACTAGCTCAATAAATTGCCTATTCATATAGTAATTTGATTATTAATTTAAAGTAAATTGCAGAAATTGTACTGATGCAACTGTCCTCACCATGAACCATAAAATACAGAAATGTAACAAAATGATCAACATACTGTAGATTAAGGGGTTACGTAGGGCACGAGGTTCAACACGACACCATATTGGCCAGCCTTGCTTACGGGGGAGCTGTCAGAAGATTGTACATCAAATTAAAATGCTCAACATGCATGCAATACCACCAACACATTCTCTTATTTTGCCAACTGGCATCACCTAGTCCGGCACTAGTCCGGATGGGCACTTCTAGTCTTGGAGGGGCCAATGTCCTGCAGAGTTTAGCTCTAACCCTCATCAAATACAGCTGAACCACCTAAGCAATGTCTTCAGGATTACTAGAAGGCTACAGGCAGGTGAGTATTATCAGGGATGAAGCAAAACTGTGCGGGACAGCGGCCCTCTAAGACTGAAGATTCCCACTCCTGAACTAGTCCATGACTGACCAGGTTTGGTGCCGTTTTGACCTCATTCATAGAACATCAGCGTAACCCTCCATTTCTATTCCATCCGGTCAACATGCCACCATATGGGTCAACAGTTTACTGAATAAAGTCAGGAGTGGGGCCATGACTACTGGAGACAGACATGAGTTAAACTCAATCCTTTATTTAACAGTCTGACATCATGATATTCTAACGTGAAACCAGTGATTAAACAGTAAACGGGTACAGAGACAGAGCGACACGCATCATAATCTGAAAGCCACGCTTACCGTGGGGGAAACAAACCAACCGTCTCCATTGACTTTCTAGTGCGGGAAATGGTCCGTTTCTGACTTTGTCATTTCTGACTTATTACAAAAAAATCTAACATGTACAGAAAACAAGCTAAAAAACCCAGAACCAAAAACCCTGAAGTGTTTATAAGCTGTTGCCCCCATAAAATGAGCGTTTAAGGACACAAAAGTGGATACAGGCTATTAAGACGCATGACATGTCATATTACACTGAAAACTACACACAATAGAGGGGAAAGTCATCAGCGACAGCAGATATAAAATATAAAACTGACATTTGGATATTGGACCAAATGTTTACTGCACACATAGGCATAGTGAGGCAAACTGAGTGTCAGGATCCCAAAATTTCCCCATTTTTCCTGCTGAAGCTTCACATCTTATCGCCTGTATTCACTTTTGTCTCTTTAAACGCTCGTTTTTGGGGTCGACAGCTTATAAAAACTTAGTTTTGTGTTTTTTTTAGCTTGTTTGCTGTAACACCCTGTCACATATCAGCTGTTAGAGATTGTTCTGTTTTTTGTTATAAGTCAGAAAAGACAAGGTGACCGCTTCACACAATACAAAGTCAATGGAGAGAGTTGGATGCCCCCCCCCCACCATGTGGGCGTGGCCTAAATACGCTCTGTCTCTATGTACACACCCTGAACAAAAACTAAGTGTTTGGGGACTTGTAACCTCACCTGATTGCAGGACAGAGGTAGCTCAGAAAGATGCCACATTCAGGCAATTAAACCGACCAGATGTAAGCGAGGAGGTCCAGTCTGATGCTGCACAGATCTCTTCTAAAGGCACACCTTTGAATAGTGCCCAGTCTTTTGATGAAGCCTTGCCCTGCACTGACAAATAGCAGACAAATAGTAGCTCTATCTGCTTTATGGAGTGAGGTCAAGCTATATATCTTCTCATGGCCTTGACTGGGCAGTTTAGTTGCTTCCGGGCTGCTTCCTCCGAGACATGAGGAGGTGCATGAAAGGGTCCGTGGGCAAGAATGCATGATTTGAGATGGGTCCATCCTCTTCATCAAGTCTCAAGCATGCTGGGTGCACAGAGAAGGTATGCAACTCCCTTACACACCTTGTCTCCTTGCAGAAGAAAGGATGTTTTTAAAGAAAGAAGCTCTGGATTTAAAGAGGACAAAGACTCAAATGGAGGCTTTTCCAGGTCTTTTCTAATACAATCTGCAAATCCCATAGGGGATCATATGTGAACGTGAAGGGCACAATCTCCTGGTGCCTTTTAAAGGGGGGGTGAAATGCTGTTTCATGCATACTGAGCTTTTTACACTGTTAAAGACTTGGATTCCCATCCTAAACATAGACAAAGTTTCAAAAACTAATGTTGGACGTTTGATGGAGTATTTCTGTGTTAAAAATACTCCTTCCGGTTTCTCATAAGTTTCGGCGAGTTTTTTTTCGAGTATGGGTCTACTTGACGTTAAATAGATCGGAAGGTCCTTGTATGGGCCGTACGGGCTCTTCTCCCGGTAGGGTGCGCGCGCGTAACTAGAGGGAGAGAGAGGAAATGCACGGCGTAAACAGTCTCTCAGGTGCAGATCCAGTCGTCCGTGAACACTTATGACGCGCCGCGCTCCACTTTATTCCTATGGGTGACGTCGAGCGACTTCAACGCTTCAGCACAGCATTCCGGGAAGGCAGCGCTGCATTTGAACCGATTTGAACGCAGAAATGACGGGAAGCTTCAAGGCATCGCTTCAGTCGCGTCGCAAAGTGGATTTCCACGGTCACTGCTGTCACAGGACTTCACCAAATCATACCAAAGAAGTGTGTTTTTGACAGAGCGGTCCCAGCGATAAAGGTTCGGTCCTTGGAAGCAGCCGGTGAGTAGATCAACTTCAAATGTCTCTGCTATTGGCTACCGTCGCATGAGTAAACATCAGTAAACGATACGATCGTGTGCTTCGTCATTCAAATGCGCTAACGGTTACTCCATTGTTGTTCTGTATAACCTTACACTATTCTGACTCTGACGTGCAAAACCGTTTTGCTTGCTACCTCTAAGGTCTAACGTTAGTCACATACAATAGTCCATAAACCAAATCATGTCCTCATAAACTGCGCGTAAAGACACACAAAGGCCCCTAAATACAGTACATACCACAGAGACGGACATCCTGATGTTGCCGTTTCTCCTGTTCAATTTATTTCAGCCTCAGATTTGATTGTGGATCATTATCTGTATTAGCTGAGATAGCATGGGTTTCTCCACGCTTGAGGACATCACCGCTTTGTGCACATTCGTCATTCTTTAGCTCCGCCCACACGATACGCCTCCAGGCGCTCGGTTTTTTCCGGAAAGACTCGGTACAGCCCATATTTCTTTTATAAATATGATAAAACTAAAGACTTTTCGGAGATATGAAGGATGCAATACTACTCTATAGGTACTCAAGATTGACATGAGATTGACTGAAACTGAGTGTTTCACCCCCCCTTTAAGAACCGGCCAATAATAGGCTGCAAACTGACTGACAAACCCTCAATGTGCCCATCAAAGAAAAACGAAAAAAACATAACAAAATATCACTAAGGAAATCCTTATTTTGAAGGGTTTATTGGCCTTTGGTTGGGCACAGGAATATTTAGTTCTTAAGGGTGCTTAGAAAATAAGATGTGATAAATTGGTTATTCAATAATGGGAGCATTAATATTGCAACACACTGCACACAGACATTAACAGACCAATCAGTCAAAAACACACAAAAAATAATGGGGACCAAAACTCTTTATTTGAAAATGGGCAGAATAAAAAGATAAAAATTACTGCATCAATTTTTTAAACTGATGCAGACTGTCAATGAAAGTCAGTGAGAAAATCGGTTTAAAACCAAGCGTGACGTCCCAACATAACAGACCATGTGCAATATGGTACATTCTTCAGGTCAATTAAAAAGTGTGTGTAAACTGAAATAAAACGTATGATTGCTTGAAGATTGACATAAGTAGTTGCTTACTGTCCACTGTGCTTCAATATAAGATTAAAAAACAACAACACCATGTTCTTACAATCAGCTGTCCAGTTCTTCATGATGATTGTCCAAGTTTGCGTCTTCCCAAGACTTTCAAACCTTTCTCATACACTTTTCATTCTTGTACACTGGTGTAACACAAATGCAAAGAAAAAGAAAAAGAATACAGAGCTTCAGTAACAAAACTAAATTGACTTTTCAATAAAATTAACATGCAAAAAATATACACTTTTTTTACACTTTCACAAGTCTTCATGTTTAACTCGAGGGTTCTTTCTGAAACGACTGAAAGGTTTAATAGTTCTTTGCAAGCGTCCCATTGTTTTTCAGGGTTCTGCTTGGACCTTCAGCAAGGTTTTCAGGTGCTCGGACATCTGCTTTTTGCTGCAGTCGTGCTGTGCAGATGCATGTTGGAGAACGTGCTCTCCCACCCAATGCCTGGGCGGTCTGGGAAGGACACTGGGCGAGGGCGGCTCACTGAACTTTGCACCAGCGTACGTCTTATCTGCCTCCGACGAGAGCTCAGGAGGACAAATGTTCACCCTCTTGAGCCCCTCAGCCGGGTACAGCGGGCTCTTCTCTGTGCACATGGAGTTCTGGTGCCTTTTGGCAAGCCGAGCGTTGTCTGGCGTGTTTCTTTGCTTGCTCCACTGTCTTCGTTTGTTCAGGTTTTCGGTGGTTTGCTCAAGCCTACTCGAGCTATTCACAGACTGGCTTCCACGCTCATCACACTCTGTTTTTGACTTCAGCTGCTGAAGAAGACAAACAAGAAACTATTAGGATCGTGTCAGATAACACAGCTCATTTGTTTTCTCTGATCTCTAATTAAGCCGGGTGCACACGGTGTGATTCTGGCCACGATTTGGCCGTCTGAGACAAATTTCGCAAATCCTAAAAGATTGCTCTGATCCTAGGCTAAAATCTGACGTCTTTGGTCGTAAGTTTGACATGTTCACCGGCAGCCGATTAATGACCGCTGCGATACAATTTTACCTCAGATGAAATTCTGGCAGTGTCAGAAGATTTGGCACACAATCCTGCAGTGTGACTGCACTGAATTGAATCTTCAAATATCTTGTTTTTTCAAGACAAACTATGACCAAAACGAGAGCTAGAGATTTCTTTGTAGCCACCATTTCAGTCCCGCGTGTAATGCAGCTCACCGTCACCGAACGCGTCATTGACTGATGATATAAAACTCTGGACGAGTTTTCTTGTGTGTGTCCGTCTTTAGCGCGCCTTGACTATCATACAATCTGACATTAATGACAACTGAGATCTTACAGCGGCGATCATGTTCGTACAGTCTGACAAGGAACATCCGCAAAGGATTTTGACAAAGCGCACAGTGTGCAGGACCCACTATTCACACTCAGAAAGCTGTTTTCATATGTATTCATTTCTAGTGTCTGTGATTATATCATCTTGGTGTGGTTTAGTAACAGGTGCATTCACAGCACAAATAGTCTAAACCATTCTGAATCATTTGTTTTCAGTCAAACTGATCAAATCACAACAATTGCTGTTTCCATCCAAAGCACAAAATTGGAATATCGCATATAATATTTGTGAATAAAGCACAGTTTCCATTTCATGTGTTCAAGAGAACAAAATCATCACTGTCTGAAATCTGAATAATTGGCGCAAAATACACCGCCCAGCCAAAAAAAACAAAGTCACTGTTTGGTTTTAAATTGGCAAATACTTAAGAGTCAGTGATTGGATCATTATTGCATGCAGTGATTTTATGTTTCTAGCATGTTATATGTTTGCCAACAGTTCTTCTAACCCTAATTGATGGAGTGTGAAGCTTTTCATTTCTTAAACAACCATGTAAGGAAGACACATCATGGCCATATTCCAGGATGACAATGTCAAGATTCGCCAGGCTCAGATCCGTGAAAGAATGGTTGGCTAAACAATAATTAGCCTAAAGAATAATTTTCACACATGAATCGGCTCCTCTGAGTCCAGACCTTAAACTCACTGAAGGTCGTTGGGATGTGCTGGAGGAGACTTTACAGAGTGCTGGATTCTTGCATTCTCAATACAAGATCTGGACCAAAAATTGATGCACCTCTTGATACAAACAAACGCTGTGGTTATATTCCATTTCACACAATTTTGTACACACTCATTTTAACACAATGGTTGGAGTTATTAGCTGCTGAAATTTGATTGGCTGGTGGTGGCCATGTTTTACTTTATGTAGCAGAATCACATTATAGGATATGTTACGATGTCCAATTTCTCTCATGCAATTCCGACTTTATATCTTGCAATTATGATTTTACATCTCACAATCCAGATTTTATATCACGCAATACAATTCTGATATCACACAATTTTCTACTTTACATCTCGCAATTCTGATTTTATATATTGCAATTCTGACTTTATGTCACAAATTCCACGTTTATATCTCCCAATTCCTACTTTACAGGTCCTTCTCAAAAATTAGCATATTGTGATAAAGTTCATTATTTTCCATAATGATAAAAATTAAACTTTCATATATTTTAGATTCATTGCAGACCAACTGAAATATTTCAGGTCTTTTATTGTTTTAATACTGATGATTTTGGCATACTCATGAAAACCCCCAATTCCCATCTCAAAAAATTAGCCTATTTCGTCCGACCAATAAAAGAAAAGTGTTTTTAATACAAAAAAAGTCAACCTTCAAATAATGATGTTCAGTTCTGCACTCAATACTTGGTCGGGAATCCTTTTGCAGAAATGACTGCTTCAGTGCGGCGTGGCATGGAGGCGATCAGCCTGTGGCACCTGTAGCCCATTTCCTGCTCACGCCTGTGCACGGTGGCTCTGGATGTTTCTCCTCCAGACTCAGTCCACTGCTTCCGCAGGTCCCCCAAGGTCTGGAATCGGTCCTTCTCCACAATCTTCCTCAGGGTCCGCTCACCTCTTCTCGTTGTGCAGCGTTTTTTGCCACACTTTTTCCTTCCCACAGACTTCCCACTGAGGTGCCTTGATACAGCGCTCTGGGAACAGCCTATTCGTTCAGAAATGTCTTTCTGTGTCTTACCCTCTCGCTTGAGGGTGTCAATGATGGCCTTCTGGACAGCAGTCAGGTCGGCAGTCTTACCCATGATTGCGGTTTTGAGTAATGAACCAGGCTGGGAGTTTTTAAACGCCTCAGGAATCTTTTGCAGGTGTTTAGAGTTAATTATTTGATTCAGATGATTAGGTTAATAGCTCGTTTAGAGAACCTTTTCAGGATATGCTAATTCTTTGAGAATTTTGGGTTTTCATGAGCTGTATGCCAAAATCATCAGTATTAAAACAATAAAAGACCTGAAATATTTCCGTTGGTGTGCAATGAATCTAAAACATATGAAAGTTTATTTTTTATTATTACATTATGGAAAATAATGAACTTTATTACAATATGCAATTTTTTTTGAGAAGGACCTGTATATCATGCAATTCTGACTTTAAATCCCACAATTTCAACTTTATATCTCGCAATTCTGAGAAAAAAAGTCTAAATATAATCTTTTAAAAGGTTTTATTCTGTGGTGGAAAGAAGCTTCCATATCATATTGCCCAGCCCTAGAAGGAAATAAAATCACACTCAAGGATGTATACATAGCTATACATCTCATTTTTAGCCCAAAATGCCAATCCCAGAATCCAAATTGGCCTATTACAATGTTGAACCGACGGATGTGTTTTTGCACCTGAGCAGAAGTGTGCATTTTGGGAACATCTGATCCTGCATACATTTATATGGCAGAAAAGAAGAAGATGGAGAAGAAGAGGAGGAAAAGAAAGAATCAGTACAAACACACTATGGTTCCAACATCTGAGATTGAACCCCTAATTATAGAGGTCATTAATTTAGTACAGATTGAGTCTGTCTTTGGATGCAGATCAGTGTCTGCAGAGCAAAGGATGATGATTTAGAGATCAAGATTCCAGTTATTAACCTACTCATCTAAACCAACACTGACTAAACATATAAGTTAGGCTAGCGTTAAAGAACAGAAAATGCGGAAGCGTCAAGGCACAAACCTGCTATTACCAGGGGGCAGTAATAACACAGCATGTTACCTGTTTATTCGTGGCTGGTTTGGACTGAGCTGGTTTAAGCTCCTCATGGATGGTTACTGGAGATTTAAAGCTGCTTTTGTTGATGTTTGCTGGTGCTTTGTTGTGTTTACTGTGGACGTTTCGTCCTCTCTTCTTCAAGAGTGCTTGTTTTGATCTGCTTATCTTCATTGCTTTATTCTCCACGCTCGATTCAACACGATGTCCAAAAGCATCGCCCAGCATGACAGATAACTTTGTGTCAAATACGCCCAGATGTAAACAGATACTGATGGTGGTGATGGTGTTGTGATGTACGTGGGATGCTTGGAGCTCTCGGTCGTAACTCGAGGTCCGAAGAAGGTGACAGTTTTCGGAATCAAATATTTTGATCTCAACCTTCGCTAATACTATTAAAAATATCCGCCTGTAACGCGGTCCAAATGCAAAACCATCGCCGTTTCGATTTCTCGTAATGGCTGTGCCCTCTGCACTCACTGCGCATGCGCACTCGATTACATCATTGGTTTGAAAACATTTGATATGAGACGTGTAAAGAATATAGAGTTATATCTGAATATATAGAGAATATATCTGTTGTATAAGATAATAAGACAAATAGGAGTCGTAACACTTAAATTTCGCTAAAGTATTGACCGTATAAAAAAAATGGTCAGAGGTTTTAATTTGTGCTGAGCTAATGTTAAGCGCTTTTATGGCTCGAGGGAACGTGTATATTATTTAAATAAGTGTGCGTATTTATACATACACGTACACATTAGCCTACTAAGTGCATAACATATGTAGCCTATAGGAAGGGGCAAGATGGCGTTGGGTTCACTGTAAGATTATTTTTTGAGTCCTGACATAATTTCGTCTCTTTATCTAAATATAAACATTTGTGAGATTTAGTAAGGCGAAACAGTTTTGATGTTAATTATTAATCTAACTTTGTCACTTGAAAACTGATCTGTGCCATGTATTATGCTGAATATCAAAGTTTGTTGTCTGCTTGACAACGAGGGATTTGTGGACACGTTTTTAGATTTGTGCAGTAAAAGTTATAGTTTTTTATTTATGTAAAATAATCAAATGTGACTTTTGGGGTAAGATGACCCACCCGGATTTGGCACATCATTCTATCTATCTATCTATCTATCTATCTATCTATCTATCTATCTATCTATCTATCTATCTATCTATCTATCTATCTATCCATCCATCCATCCATCCATCCATCCATCCATCCATCCATCCATCCATCCATCCATCCATCTATCTATCTATCTATCTATCTATCTATCTATCTATCTATCTATCTATCTATCTATCTATCTATCTATCCATCCATCCATCCATCCGTCCATCAGCCATCCATCCATCCATCCGTCCATCAGCCATCCATCCATCCATCCATCCATCCATCCATCCATCCATCCATCGTCTTGGAAATTTTAACTCTTTAGTAGAGACTGTAATGAAACCAAATCCACTTGTCTTCAAAGTATTTCTTGCAAGAAGGCTATTGAAATACAAATAAACTTTCTGCAGAGAAGGAGAGCCTCACTCAGTGCAGACTGCCTAATATAGATCTCTCACCCTGCTGTTTTCCTGTTATGTTAATAAAACTGAAGATCTATAGCCATATAAGGGGCAAACCCATCTCTCATTCTCTAGGCCCAAGACAGAGAAACCACTTTTTAAAAAAACAACAACAGTAGGATGTAGACATACTATGGAGGACCAGAAGTGCCATCAATTTAATAATTCAAACATCTATATAATGTATATTATATCTTTATAATTTACTAATATCTTTTGTTGCAATATAAACCATTTTCCACCAATATCAGATGTTTGTTTTCATGCAAGCACACATAATATAAAGTACATTTTCCATAAAGCAAAATTAATTTCCACAACACTATTTATCTATCAAACATTTAAAATATCTATCTATCTATCTATCTATCTATCTATCTATCTATCTATCTATCTATCTATCTATCTATCTATCTATCTATCTATCTATCTATCTATCTATCTATCTATCTATCTATCTATCTATCTATCTATCTATCTATCTATCTATCTATCTATCTATCTAGCACCCCCTACTGTCCGCATCGAGTCACTGCGGTCGGTTGTAGTGGGTAACGGGGACAGAACTGCGGGACAGCGTGGGGAATTACTGTTTACTTCTGAGCACGGTTTGGGAAACGGTCGCCTCATCTCATGAAAGTTATCCCGAGGAAGGGCCTTTCTAACGCGCGGAGCTCTTGATAACGCCGTGAAACGCTAACAGTACTGGGTTTGTGTCAAAGGCCCAGGCAGCGGATCCCAGAAGCTCCTCCAGTCGCTCGACAGGCGTGAGCTCCGGGGCAGCTGAACGCGGACTCTCGCTCGTCTCGAAACGAGAACATGTCTCAAAACGGAGCGCCTCCTCGATGGAGGAATTGTCCTAGGAGAGGACAACCTGTGGCTGGTGAGCATCTAAGTTACCAGATTACTGTCTACAAATCTGTTCTACAAACCCACACTCAGTCTCATTAATGTAATGATTTAGCTTCTTAGAGTTATGCTATTATAGAGAGCATAAATACTCAAACCCAAAGCTGTATGACTGCAGATTAAAAAGCTTTCAGTCTGAGATAGCTACCATTAGCCTGTGCTTGTTTGTAGCACTGAATGCGTCGTTTGCCTAAACTAACCAATGATAACTTTGCCTAAAAGAACCAATGATAACTTAATTTACGTGTGTTTTTAAATTGGGAGCATGTACGACATCAAAACAGACACGAGGGCCACTCTAAACTTGTTTATTTTGTCTGGTTTTTAAAACGAGTGGCTAGCCGGATTAGCTCGCTACACGCAGATCAACACAATATACGTCATTGGACAAGAGGCGGGAGTTGCGTGTTTACTATGGCGAGGGCTTGGCTCATGAATATTAATGACGCAATGTAACGTTTGCCCTCCTGATTCGCTGAGACACTGTTGTCGGCAGTATATTTAACGAATCGTACTATGGTGTATGATTATTAGGGCTGTGAAACGATTAATCACAAAATAAAATTATAAATCAAGTACATAATATGCGTGTATATGCCTAATATCAATCTCTCACTGGAGTGTAAACAAGTGTCTCAGTAGCACTGAGTGAACGCACAGAGAGTGTGTTCATATGATATGATATGATATGATAAAGCAGTGCTGCATTCTCTCACACACAGACACACACACACACACGAGCGGAAGAAAGCGCTCATCTGACAGAATAAAAGCTCTGCGTCATCAAGTCACGCCTTTGTTTTGAGTAAGCACACCTCTAGCGGCGAAAAATTACATATTGTGCCTTTAAGCTGTATGGTCATATTTGACCACCAAGGAGTGTGACTGTGACCAAATAGTAATGAATATCTGAGGGTTAAAGGTATATGTAGGATTTTTGCAGTAAAATATGCAAAAACCAAAACCACTTGGCCAGTGTTATATATTTTGTTCAGTTGAGTTCTTACAATATCCCAAATGTTTTCAACTATTTGTAAATTGAGAAAATTGCTTTTAACCAATGAACCGGGACGTCTGAGGGCGTACTCTCATATCTGTGTTACTCTCGGTCTCCGTTTTTATTCTGCAGAAGCGCTTTACTCTTAGCAGTGTGAACAAGAGTCACAGCAGCCACTGAGCGAACGCACAGAGTAACGTCATAACATCATTTTATACACACTCAGATCAGTCTAATATGATAAACAGATCTGTGTTACCTCACACTCATGACCGGTAAAGCGGAAATGGCACCGGCGACTGTGGCCCGTCATTATAAAAGCCCCGTGTGTTTGTGTAACAATCTCCAGTGGCCTCGCTCAGCTCCTCAACACTCGCTCCTCCTCTGCTTCACTACCAGGCCCGGAGTGGCCATCGGGAGAATCGGGAGAATTCCCACTGGGCCGCTCTGTCCACTCATAAATTGGGCCGGCAGACTCGGCTGCTTCATTTTTCTTTTCTCTTAATTTTCTCTGTATGTCTATATATGTTTAGTTACTGTGTGACTGATATAACAACACCGCTAATTAATTACATTAGATTTGAATTTAAAACAGCGCATGATCATTAGACCGTGCATTAAAAAAATGCCACTTTCTGTTGTCAGTGTGCTCTCTCTCTCTCTCTCTCTCTCTCTCTCTCTCTCTCTCTCTCTCTCTCTCTCTCTCTCTCTCTCTCTCTCTCTCTCTCTCTCTCTCTCTCTCTCTCTCTCTCTCTCTCTCTCTCTCTCTTTATTTTAAAAAGCCAGGTTAAAATAAAGAAAGGCGTTGGAGGATGATGCGGTCAAATGTGCCAAACAAACAGATATTTATTTCTAGACAAACGAGCACAGAACTTAGTGACTCAAGGGAACTTACAGTGACTATAGTAGTATATGTAACTTACATTTATGCATTTGGCAAACACTTTTATCTAAAGTGACTTACATTGAAGGAATTATTTTTTATGCAGATCACTGTTTTTATTTTGATTATCTGTTTCAATTAAATTTCAGGGATTTTAGCCTTGTGACTTTCCTATTTCTTCTTGAATCATGTAATAATAAATATCAGGATAGTAAGAACAGATCTGTCACTTAATTGTTCAAGGTTCCACCACGGTTTGATGTGGGATGGGAATGGGGGGTCTTGGGCTCCCGGGATGAAAATGGGTCCCACTCCGGCCCTGTTCACTACAGTAACGTTAATAATCTCATCATGAACATGATTTCTGCCCGAGTCCAATCCCGATTCTTTCCCACCGGCTGTGAGGTGAAGACCACATGTCCCGAGATTCTGCGGTCAAACTTGCCTTCATCAAACTACACCTTTGTTTTGAATAGGCCACCTCTAGCGGACGGAGATGTTACATAGTGCACCTTTAATACAAGAAAGACATTAATGTCGCCTCCATCACTCTCGAGAATAAAACGATTTCGAAAATGTCATCGACATAATTATTAATGCACACTATTCTGTAATGTTTACCAAAAATAGCTGCAAATACATTTATAGTGAAGATGTCTATCCTTTTTAAAGCCATTCAAATGTATTGACGGCACTGGTTTGGTTAGAACTACGTGGCGGCGACACCGGCGAGATGTGCATGTCGTTTGAATTTCGTATTAAAACTTACCATAAATGTGTCTTAAGATTTTACTCGGACTGAGCGAGAGTGTGAGACAGAGTCTGAAAGCGTGTGTTTGGCAACCCTGTCTAAGATCAGAGTAGAGTGTTAAAATAAAATGTGCTCGACACTATTATACTGTTGTACCACAGACATACTTTTTGTAAAGATTCCACTGAACCAAACCTCTATCGTGGGTGTGTATTAAAGGTCACGTGACATGAACTTTCTCTCTTCAGGTAAATTTCTGCCCATGAAAACCATGCTCGGACCACGGTATGATGATAAAGTCCCAGAGGAGAACAGGTTTCATCCCAGCATGTTGTCCAACTATCTCAAAAGCTTGAAGGTAAATGGATGTTCCTCTTAATCTGATATCTAATGCTCTGTGTTCTGACTGAGCTGTGTTGATGTGGTGCTCACCTGTCCTCAGGTAAAGATGGGTTTGCTGGTGGACCTGACCAACACCAGCCGCTTCTATGATCGAGCCGAGATAGAAAAAGAAGGAATCAAATACGTGAAGCTTTCCTGTAAAGGGTATGTGAACCTCAGAATACGAATACTGTGTCTCTTTGATTAGATGCTTTTAGAATAGGTCCACGAGACATGCATTGATTGGCCATGAGCTGATGTTATGTTTCTACGGTGCTAATAATGATCTTTTAAAGATGGAGTTGGTCCAGTGTGAATAAAGGATACAAATTAATAATTAAAGGGTTAATTCAGTGATTTAGCATTAAGCTTTGTATTTAAACTGGGTCATTAATGTAGTAAAAATGTGAAATTATTTTGAATTTGCTGCCTTCTAGACTGAGAAAAGACAGAAAATGTATTTTTGTCTCATGGGGATGAAAGACAACAACTCCCAGAATGCATTGCTCCGCTGCCCTACGAGGCCACTCCCAAAGTCACCGCTACTGGATTACTGAATCACTTTCCCACCGCATTCATTTTCATAAAATCTGTTTAGTTAGAGAACAAACACCACAATTAAAAACTGAAGGTGTGTGTTCAATATAATGTGAGTGAGCCAAGCGAGAGTCACAAACGCGGCAGGAGTCAGATTACATTCATCAGGAGAGCTGAGGTAAGCGCGGGTGCTGCCGTCGTTCTCAGCGCGTGTTCAGTCCGGAGCATTTTCTCTTCATGCCTTTGGAAGCTTAACTTTCATAGAAATGAATTTGAGAAGTTGAAACACTCACTTTGCTCCGCACCGCTGTGAGTGCGATTCCACTCCACATAGACGGGATGAAAACATGTGGAAATAGCTCCTCTACTGGCTGTAGTCCTTAGCCACTGGCTAAAAAAACCTCAGATGATGCAAAATGATGATATTTGCATCATCTGAGGATTTTTCCAGAAATAAAATACATAAATCTCTTGTCTACAGTTGAGCACGATCATTCGAATATACTCCCGGGTTTCTACTAATACAAAACCATATGCTAAATCGCTGAAGTAACCCTTTAAAATAATACGTGACATTTTTCTGTCAATACAGCTTTGACCTTTCATGTTAAAATTAATGTGTTTGTGTCCAATTCAGTCATGGTGAATGCCCCACAGTAGAGACCACAGAGATGTTCATCAAACTGTGTGAGCACTTCATCGAGAAGACGCCCACCGAGCTCATCGGTAAGACCAGCCGGCTCAGCTTTGGCACTTTTGCTTGATTTTGTTTTTGCAAACCATTAAACCCTGATTACAACAATTACACTGTGTGCTATCAGGGCCTGACGCAATATGCAGTTTGTCTCGATGGAAGCACCGTATGACGTGTGCTGAATACCAAGAGTTATTTTTATGTTTTATCAGATATGATCTTTCATGCAGTGTGAAATACAGCTGTTTGTGAACGTGAACAGTCTGCAGAGTTTTAAAGATCGAGGCACAGATAAATGAGTTATTTTCTCCTAAAAGTAAGCGATTCTGAACTGCCTGAAACAAGTCATCAGCAATTCCAGTCTTACTTTCTGGTTGAACCTGTGTTCAAACACTAGTTGTAGCTGAGACTGGAAGAGTTTGCTTCGTGTTATTTATATCCGAAGCATGTTATTTATACGGTAATACCAATGTTATAGTTAATCTGTTAATGTTCATACCACTGTGTATCAAGTGCTAAGGAAGATCTGGAGCTGAAATTCAGATATGGTAAAGAGTAGACCAATCACAACAGACCAATCAGAGCAGTGGAAGTTCTCAGAAATTTTGGTTTTAGAGAGACCCAAATCCTATATTGAACCGTTTGAGACACTGAGAAAAGAAGTGATGTGCAATGTATGTAAACCTGCTGTAGGAGACTCAAAATAGCATAATAGGGGTACTGTAAGTGTTATTGTCTGGAAATATTCTACTTAAATACAGCTGTGCATATCCAGATACTTTGTGTTTGACACTAAACGCCTTCTAATGCTAAATGAAGTGCAGTGCTGCTCATTATACGTCCAGTGGAGGGCGGTGTGGCGTAGGCCAGTATTATGAACAACAGGCACAGTGGAGGCTCATGGAGCAGGAACAATCACTGCCATGATCAAAGTCTGTAAATGATGTTAGAGGTGCCAAACACAGCAGAGTTAGAGCCCACTATAATGCATCTCACAGCCTAATGACATGGCAAGACGCACAACCTCTTTTTCTTTTCATTTCTATTCTTGTGCTATCTTTTAACTCAAGTTCACACAAGTCTTACACAACACACTCAGCCTAGAGTCTCTTCACTTCTCGGGGTTCAAGCAGCACCGCAGAACCTTACGTTCCTTTTCTCAGAGGAACTGAAAATAATGTCCATCTCACAAATGTGGAATCCGTGCCGTCATCTCATAGCCTGACAAGCCAGACCCAAATCAAGATGTTTGGTCTGGAAACTCACCATTGTCAGCTCAATCCGAGGGGCGGATAAACGGTTGTCTTTCAAACTCCCTCTGCACGCGATAGGATAGCGCTACACCAACCAGAGCAACGAAGGTGAAGCGGAGCTCGTTGATAGATTTAACATTCGCCATATCCGGTCGGCTAAACTCAACACATCTTCCCTTCTTAAGAATGACTTCAGTGCCGTTCTTTGTTCTTTTCTCAGAGAAAAGCTTAACTCCAAGTCTTCCAGAGTCGCGGTCAAATCTGATTCGAAAGACCGCCGTTCGCCAGTTTCTGTGTTTACCAGAAGCGCGCAAACGCAACTCGGCCGTCGTCATTATGGCCCCGCCCGCCGACTCTATACACGATGTGATTGGCCCGGCAAGAGTTTGGTGAATACTAGGGGTGTCAACAATAATCGATTCGGCGATGCATCGCGATGCGGGGCATGAACGATTCAGCATCGATGCGGCAAAGTGCCATAATCGATTATGTCACTGTTTATTTTCTGGCGGACGATAAAGTTGTGAAGTTTCAAATACTTCCGGTTCCAGGCGCAATTCACCTTTATTCCACAAGGTGGCAATGTCTGATACACAATGATGAAGTGACGTTTCACTCATAGTTACCTCTGACAGAAAACGAAACAATAATTATAATCTGCAAAACTTGAAATGGGTTAGTGATTTACTTCAGAGAGCAAGTACTAAACACAATCATATGTTAGTGTCACTGTCTCTTGATGATGGATGTGGTCAAGAAGCTGTCAGTGATCAAAATATTGATTTTGAAGACATTGAAAATGAGTTTGGAGAATATGCTGGAGATCGCGAATATTAGGCAGACGCTGAAAGTACTGGTAAACGAGCTCTGAAGAGGTCATATGATGATGGTATTAAACATCTGCTCAAACTGAATCCTTCCAAGCTCCAAAAGGTAACGAAATAGGTTTTATTTTATTCTTCTGTAGCTGTTACTCTAAAATCAGGAGTTTTATATATTATCACGACAGATAGAGGTCTATCCATGTTAAATATAGATCTGGGTCGCTAACGACCTGAATATGTAAGAAGGTTTGGTGAAACAGTCATGCATTTAAGGGTTAATTGCATTTTATTTAATTACATTTTATTTTATTTAATAACTTTTATGTCAAAGATACAGGAGACACATAGCAGCCAATACAATCTGTTGTTTAATATCTGCTTGTATTGCATCATGACTGATGAAAAATTTGCTTTGTGTGCAGTAGAATTTTGATGCATCACAATGCATCGTAGAATCGAATCGAATCGAATCGTTACCTGGTGAATCGTAATCGAATCGAATCGTGAAGGCAGTGCCAATGCACACCCCTAGTGAATACAGCTCCGAAGGGTATTGAGAGTTGCCAGACGACACTCACGGCAGATTAGATTTGCTGCCGCTAGGGTGCGTCTAGATTTCTAGGCTAGTCATCTCAAGTATTGAACTCCAAGCATCAGGAAACATAGACATACTGTTTTACTTGCAGGATTTAGTTTTTTTCTCTGGTGCTACAATGTCTCACGCTGTTGGTAAATTCTTTAAAGCGTATTGTTATAACTTGCGTTACTCAGATTGTAACGGTATAATATTACCAAAATTGTATTAGTAATACGTTATATTACAGCTAAAAGTAATTTATTACTGTAATGGCATTACTTTTGTAATACGTTACTGCCAAACTGTTTTCAGACGTAGCATCTAAACATTAGTTTGAGTTTGAGCCCAGATATACTCCAGGCGAGTGCTTGAATGCAGACGCTTCTCGAGTTCATGGGTTGTCACATGGAGGGCAAGTAGCGGTGGAGTCCTAGCGCTGCTACAAGGAGTGCCAAACACTCGGATTCTGGAAGAAAAAATCCAATTGCATTTCTTCCAAGGGGAATTTTAACAATAACTTGTCAACCTTTAAAGACAGACCTACTGTGATGTTATATGCTTCTGTTCAAGCTTTTTGTTTTTAATGCTTGTTGAACTCTTTCCCCGCCAGCGTTTTTGAAAAAAGTTGCCAGCCAGTGTCAGCTTTTTTTATTATTTAAAAAAAAAAAAGTGTGCCCCCCATAATATCTTGTTGTATGAATATCTGAAAACGCAATATACAGTGTGTGGGGTGTAACGCAATAACTCAAGTTATGTTATCAGATTATATTTCAAGTACTAGTTACTTGATAAAAGTAATCTGATAACATAACTTGAGTTAAATTATTTTGTCAAGAATTAATTAAAGTAAAGGATTACTTTTAAATTTATAATATATCTGAGTTACTTTTTGAAATAAGTAACCTAAGTCTCTTTGTTTTCCCCTGTATTGACTGAGCGCTCTCCCGTCCTCATGCTGAGAGAAATCAGGAGTGAGATCAGAGGCGTTGTGTGTGAACATGAGGGGATTTATAGATCTAGACTAAATGTGAGCAGGCATTTACTCAAAATGAATAAAATCAGTGAAATGCAAAATAAGAATACTACACAAACCTGCAATAATTAAATATTAAATTAAAAATATGCATTTAATCTCATTAAATCAGTTAAACCATAAGCAATTATTTTTTTGTTTTTATTGGTGAAGTGTTAAACTTTCTTCTCCTGCATCCTATTCTTCAGAAAGGTTTGTTTGAGCGGCGCCCTCTACTGTACAGGCATGAATCTGCATCTCCTTCAGCCTTATTAGCTCAACTTTGGTGTGAAAGGGCCTTTACATTTGCCCAAAAATATAACATGCCCAGCCAAGGTGAGGAAACGTAACGCAAAATGAATGCATTGCTTTTCTTAAAAAGTTACTAAGTAACACAGTTAGTTACATTTTTAAGGGTTTACTGTAATATTGTAAGGCATATAGCGTTATAATAACAAATATGAGAGTAGATACAAGCATGAATGAGTTTTTTTAGCATTATCCAGGGATAAAAAAAGGACGAATCTTGGCAATATTTCTCAGATGATAAAAGCAAGTTTTTGCACTTGATTAATACTCAGGTGCCAGTCCATAATGACACACAGATTCTTTACTTCTTTCTTAGATTGTCATAGTCAATTCTAGTCAGAATATGAGTCTGAAACTGCTCCATTGGGCTGTGATTATGGGGCGTTTCAACCGAACCAGGAAAGACATCAATTGGACAGACCTACAACCAATCAGAGCAACAAAGTGACGCATTGTCAAATGTCAACAGAGCTCCGCATTTTTTTCCCTGCGGGTTGTTTTCTATGTCCGCGGGTTGAAGCGACTATTATGTGATATATAGACCCATGAGTGCGAATTTTAGCAGCAACCTTGCCAAAATAACACACATTTTACCCCCGAACGCCATTTTTCCCCCGGAGAACCCCCCGAGAAGCTATTGTTTAGGGCTAATAGTTGGCGGGTTTTGTTGTAAAAACTTGGCAACCCTGTCTGCACGCACGCTGAAATCAGGCTGGAATACACAACCTTTGCCGGTGTTGTAAAAAAATAGAATAATTTAATGATACACAGAGTACTTACCCAACATGATAATCATTTCAGAGAGAAATAGTGAAGGTGATGCAGATACAAACAAGCTCTCCGTTTAGGATTAGAACAAATATAACCCAAGCGCCTTTGATGACGTGATGATTACGTTACTGTTGATCATCTGTCCGTCATCGTCTAAAGTCCGCCCTGATGATTTCAATGTTTTTTTTTTTAATTACTCCTCTATGGAGCAAGGCCAGACCAAACTCCCCGACCTACAAATTTTGTGGGCGGGGCTAAGTTCGGCTGGCATCCAGGCTAGGGCTAAGGAGCCCAATCCAGCTTCTGTCCTCTCCCGCTCATGTTTTGGGCCCACAATAAGAATTTAATTTTTTTTCTTTAAGTTTCAAAACATTTGTGTTCATCCACTTTACAATGCTGGACAACTGCTCTAATACAACAGTGTCTCTGAACTCCACTGAAATATATAACTGTAAATCATCAGCATAAAAATGATAGTTCATGTCGTATTTCTGAATTATGCTACCCAGAGGGAGCATGTATAATGAAAATAAGACACATCGTGCAGTATTTAATGTCTTTGATATACCATCACCTACAGTATATTAACTAAAACATTGCTTTCTGTAATATACACGTTTTTTAACCAATTTAACCTTTTCCTGTGTGTTTAACAGAACACAGCAGCACTTAAAACTGAAGCCGTACCTTTATCTGTGTTTAATCTCAGATCATTTACTACCCTTTAGTAATGATATTTCAGTATTATGACCTTGTCTGTAACCTGACTGATATTTCTCAGAAATATTGTATTTATCTAATATTTTTCAAAGTAACTTTCTCCAACAATGACCTGATAAATGAGGCATCATGGGAGATTAGTGACAGATGCAGACTTTGAGTAAGTGACAGAAGTGAACTCTGATTAATTCCTATCATTACTTATTACCGCAAATGACTGTGAAATATGTATGTATATATGAAATGCAGCTGAGTATGACATCTGCAGGCGTTCATATTTGACTCGAATCACAGTGACTGTGCCAATAACAAGCAGAAGTCATAAACTGTTGCGTGACTATATGAAAATGATGAATTACTCATTAGATGCTTCATAGCACTGAATACACTGATCGAAAGTTTGGTGTCGGTAAAGACCCCTATGCTCAGCAAGGCTACATTTATGTGCTCAAAAATACAGTGAAGTACAGTAATACTCTGAAATATTATTACAATAAAAAAAAGAATACTTTTAAAGATGTGATTTATTCCTCTGATCAAAGCTGAATTTTCAGCATCATTACTCCAGCATATGTTCAGTGTGTCATGATCCTTCAGAAATCATTCTGATATGAGGACTTGCTGCTCAAAAAACATTATCAATGTCGAAAACAATTCATATTTTTGGATTATTTGATGGAAATTTCAAAAGAGCAGCAATTATAACATTATTAAATGATCAATTTAACGTGCCTCTGCTGAATAAGTGTTCATTTCTTCTTTTTTTTATTTTTTATCTTGCTGACCCATACAGTAGTTAAAGGTGCACTATGTAGTATTTTTGCAGTAAAATATCCAAAAACCACTAGGCCGGTGTTATATATTTTGTTCAGTTGAGTACCTACAATATCCCAGAAGTTTCCAACTATTTGTAAATTGTGAGAAAATTGCTATTTTAACTGCGGACAGGGACGTTTCAGCAGAGCCGGCCCAGCCACTAAGCGACCCTTGCAATTGCAAAGGGCCCCGTGGCCTGCAGAGGGCCCCCTAGAGAGCGCACGCACCTCACCTCATCTGTTTGGGGAGGTGTTTATTATACTCGAAGCGCAGACTGGGTGCAGGCGTGATGAGACGTCATGCTCGGCCAGATTCGCCTCAAGCTTCTTCGGTTGCGGAGCCGCACGCAAAGTTACAAAATTTGACGTGCACACCGCCAAGCGAAATTGGGTCTCGCGCACTCCTCGTTGACGCAATTTTTGCCGCGCTCGTGCGGACGCGTCAAGTATAAACAAGGCTTAAAGCTACACTGAAGTTGGCCGTTTGATAAATGCAAGTTAATTCTTCAGTTCAATATTTGTGTCTAAAAAAGGCACATAAGTTCCTGTAGAGATAGCAATACACATTCTCCTCTTTTTTTGCCAAATAAATGAAAGCATGTCATCAATGTCTTTCTCTTGCTGTATCAAAATCTCACCTAGCTTTCCTCAGAGATAGTCAAGTTCAGTTTGTGCATGATTACATGATATAACAAATTGTGTTAATACTGTATCCTGAATTGTGGATAAGTAAGCTATATATCATATTATGCTGAAGTAAATTTCTGGAGTGTTAACAAGTAAAAGCAAAAACAACAACAACAACCGTACAGAACTTAAAAACCGTGACCCTAAAGCCGTGATACGAACCGAACCGTGGCTTTTGTGAACCGTGCCACCCCTAATGTGTACCTAAAGCAGTTTTCATCAATTTTATTTATTGCTTTTGGTATTTATTCAAGTGTATTTTTTGTTAACAGACTGAGAGTCCATTGCTTTTCTTGTTTTTTGGTTGTTTTGTTAATTTATTGTGGATATTTAAAATGTTTTCCGTATCAGAGTCTTTAGAGATAAAAGTTTATTGATCTTTAAAAAAGGTGTACCTGCATTATTATGCCATTATCATTATTTTAGATGAAAATGGGTTTAGAACGAAAAATCTTATCATTTATCGCAATAATTTCTTGACCAATTTATTGTCCAGCAAAATTTGTTATCGTGTGCTGTTTTTGCCTTTTAAACTCAATTAAAAATGTTTCTTTGATGGTCAGTGAAAATCACTTTATCAGTCTTTTTATTCAGCAAGTTCATCCGTGTGTGTTCATTGCACTGCACTGCCATTCAGCTCAGTGGTATCATAATTTTCCTGTTAGACATCAAACATGGAAACCAACTCAAGAACTCAAGGTCTTTTATTGACGTTCTGTACATGTTACCACATAAGAACGAAATACGTACTCAGGACCAGCAGCGTAAAAAAAAGATAGTTATCATACAGTAGGCTACATAGAATAATTAAAACATAATTTAATAGACTACAAAATTTTAAAGTAACATAGTAGATATATGTACAGTATAGTTATAAGGTAGTCATTGCTTTTCTTTAGGCCTTACTTAAAACGGTCAAGGGCCTCCAACCAAATTTTGCTTAGGGCCCCCAAAGGTCTAGGGCCGGCTCTGCGTTTCAGCATAGCGTTTGAGAGAGTCGCCTGTCAATCGCGTCATATCTGCGCTACCCTCGGTTTCGGCTTTTATTTGGCAGGAGCGCTTTACTCTTAACAGTGTGAACAAGTGAACGCACAGAGTAACGTCATAACATCATTTTAAACACACTTAAATGTATCTAATATGATAAACAGAGCTTCATTACCTCATAATCATAACCGGAAGAGCGGATCAGTGCAGGCGCCCAGCGAATGTGTCCCGTCCCGTCATAATAAAAGTCCCGGTATTCACGAGGCGGGTATTTGTTTAACAATCGCTCCAGCAGCCGTGCTCAGCCCTACAACACTCGGTCCTGCTCTGCTTTAGACTACAGTAACGTTAATAACCGCATCCATGAACGTGATTTCTGCCCGAGTCCTATTTTCCACCAGCTGTGAGGTGAAGACCACATCTCCCAAGATGCTGCGCTCACACTTTGCGTCATCAAACTACGATTTGTTTTGATTAGGCGCCCTCCAGTGGACCAAAGCTGCATAGTGCACCTTTAAAATTCAAATATATCAATTTTAATATATTTATAATATTTTATTATGTAACCTTTAGGTTTTGTTTTGTACGGACACCCTGATCATCCCGGTAATGTTTATTTTAGGAAACTGACTGATTGTACATATTGAGTTTGGCCTGTTGGAGGTGTTTTTGTGAAAAAATATTACAATTAAATATAAATGAATACTTTTAAAGATGTGATTTATTCCTCTGATCAAAGCTGAATTTTCAGCATCATTACTCCAGCATCTGTTCAGTGTGTCATGATCCTTCAGAAATCATTCTGATATGAGGACTTGCTGCTCAAGAAACATTATCAATGTCGAAAACAATTCATATTTCTGGATTATTTGATGGAAATTTCAAAAAAGCAGCAATTATAACATTATTAAATGATCAATTTAATGTGCCTCTGCTTAATAAAAGTGTTTTTTTTTATCTTGCTGACCCCATACAGTAGTTAAAACTCAAATATAATAATTTTATGATGTTTATATATTCTATTTTATCATGTAACCTTTAGGTTTTGTTTTGCACGGACACCCTGATCATCCCGGTAATGTTTGAGTTTGGCCTGTTGGAGGCGCTCTTGAGCCGCGCGACCCTTTGCAGATCCGGCTAAATGAGGATGGAGTATTATGAATGCCATTGTTATCACCATGGCAACAGTGTGATTGACACTGCAGGGAACATGAGCCGCGGAGAGAGAGAGTTTGAGCTCAGGGCAGTGAGAGGAAGATATGTGAAGAAGCACAAGATTACTGTTATTGGCCATCTCTGATTATTAATCAGTTAAATGAGCTACACTTGGGCGCGACGCTTACAGCATGGGTCCGTGATGTATTCATACTGGAATATTCATAATTCATCAAAGTACTCTAGATAATTAGTGTTTGCAAGCAAATTAAAATTAATAAATGGGGCCGTGCTATTAATTGAAATAAAATGATGTGTGATATATAATATGGAATCGGGATGATTGGTTGTGCTGTATGCTTCAGTGTGTTTTTTAATAGTGTGTAATGGCTTATAATCGTGTGTTTTCAGATCAGCTCGGTTCACAGTAAATGCTGCTTCTGCTAGAATAATAACAATGTGCACTAGATTCACTTACACTGACAATTTCACAATTTTTTTAGGCCGAAGTTTAAAGCACTTTAGCAATATTCTGACAAAATCAGTGAGGTATGTGGACAAACTTTACAGTTGGCTTGAAAAAGTTTGTTGGTCAATGTGCTGAATTCACGTTTACGTAGATTTCTATTCATGTGAAATGTTTTTGACTGCGGATAAATCTCACTGGGCCGTGGTAAATGTGAGTGTACCTCCACAGGATGGCAGGGATTGAAACTGGTTTTGCCCAGCCGTTGTACGCATTATCAGAGAAGAGATGTCATTGCGAGGGGGCGGACATTATTAATGTTTTTGATTAAGGATTAAGAGGGCATGTTATTGTTTTTTTATTTATTATGCACACTTATCATTTATAATAAGCGCTGCAATATTTCATTTAGAAAGTAAGAATAATCAGTTTTGATTTTGTGGTCTATTCTCAATTTTGTTTTAAAATTTGAACTCTAGTTTTGTAATTAAATGCATATGTCTATAAAACTAATTTCAGGCATTTAAGCATATAAACCTTTATATCTGAAAGTTTGTAAAGCATCATAAACCGGAAGTCACACTAGTTTTTTCTTCCCTATTGTGTCGGATGTGTGAATCGGCTTCTGGAACAAGGACAAATGCTGGGCGGGGCTTAATATTGTCCGTGGGGAATTGATTGGATGGTTGTGCTTTGCTATTGGTGGATCTCATGTGAGTGACAGGTTGCCCCGCCCTCGTCATCAGCGAAGAGATGAGCAGCAAGAGGGAGGGGAAGACATTTTAGTTAAAGATTTCGAGACCCATGAATTGAACACAATGATTTGCACGGATAAATCATAAACTGCAATATTTCACGCAAATATAAGATTTGCCAATTTTGCTTTCATGCTGACTTTAAGTTCACGAGAAGCATGCAGTCGTGTCGACTCGTGTGTGTGTGTGTGTGTGTGTGTGTGTGTGTGTGTGTCTTCGTGAATTAGCAGAGTTAATTCTTCTCTTATTTAAGAGACGCCATGATCATTCCACAGTGATTTGAGCTCCGTTATGAATGAATTTCAGGTGGTTTATTTTAAGGAAAGCAGACATTTTTTTCATGTTTGGCGTGGTTTCATCAGTTGTAGGATGGTGCATCTATTTAAAATTGTCACATGACTTGTGAAGCGCTGTGGGAGAGTGTGAAATGAAGTGTAACGCTGGTGAAGAGTAGCGAGTGCTTGAATTAGCCAAAAACTGTTTACAACACTTCTCTTAAATGTAAGACTTTCATCCTGGAGAATTGTCCTTTATAAACATGTATGTACTCCCGCTTTATATAAGGTGACTTTAACTACTTTGATCTTTTATTATTAGGTACAATGAACCTGTTGTAAACACTTTTGCTGCTAATGAGGTGGGATAGTTGGATGTAATTAGACATTTAAGAAACATCAAGTGATTAATTTAAATGTTAGTACATAGTAGTTAAAGACACTTAATTAACTTGTATTAATTGTTTTGCCATTGATTTACATTCAATTCTCATTGCATTTACACAAACAGAAGAAACACATTCTCAAACAAAACCTGCTCAGTCTTGCTCAGTTGTTGTATTTTGTTAAGCTGTGAGCAGTTCCCATCCACAGCTTGACTCTTGTTAAGGTGTTATGTGGTTGCTGTCAGGTGAAAAGCATCAGAAAACCAATGTTTGAACACAGGACTAATTGACTAATATTCTAGCGATTCTCAGATGGCAGATTATATAGCAAAAATGGATCAGGTTTTCATCAAGGATGTCTTTGTACATGCTGCATTTATCTTTCCCTCGATCCTGAATAGTCTCCCACTGAGAAACATCCCCACAGCATGATGCTGCCACCACCAAGGTTCACTTTAGGGAGGGTATTGGTCAGGTGATGAGCGGTGCCTGGTTTCCTCCAGACATGACGCTTGCCATTCAGGCCAAAGAGTTCAATCTTTGTTTCATCAGGCCAGATGATTTTGTTTCTCATGGTCTGAGAGTCCTTCATGTGCCGTCTGGCCACTCCACCACACAGGCCTGATTGGTGGAGAGCTGCGGAGATGGTTGTTTTTCTGGAAGGTTCTCCTCTCTCTCTCCACAGAGAAAGGGTTTTTGGTCCCTGACTAAGGCCCTTCTCCTCAGATTGCTCAGAGATAGTCCTGGTGGCTCCAAACGTCTTCCATTTACTGATGATGGAGGCCACTGTGTTTATTGTGACCTTCAATGCTGCAGAAATGTCTCTGTGCCCTTCCCCAGATCTGTGCCTCGATACAATCCTTTCTCGGAGGTCTACAGACAATTCTTTGGACTTCATGGCTTGGTTTGTGCTCTGACATGCACTGTTAACTGTGGGACCTTATATAGACAGGTGTGTGCCTTTCCAAATCATGTCCAATCAACTGAATTTACCTCAGGTAGACTCTAATCAAGTTGTAGAAACATCTGAAGGATGATCAGTGGAACCTGGAGCACCTGAGCTCAATTTTGAGTGTCGTGCCAAAGGCTGTGAATATGTACATATTCTTTTTTTATTCTCTTTTTTATTGCATATTTCAAACAAACTTCTTTCATGTTGTCATTATGGGGTATTGTTTGTAGAATTTTGAGGAAAATAATTATTTTAATCCATTTCTGAATAAGGCTGTAACATAACAAACTGTGGAAAAAAGTTAAGAGCTGTGAATACTTTCCGGATGCACTCTGCATTCATAAACCCCCACTAAGGGTCTGCAATAATATTGTAATTGTTGTTTTAATGATGTTTGATCTGATATCTTTGGGTTGTAACAAAAATTTCTGTGCCGAGCACTTCACACTAGATCTCACAGTGGCAAGAAAATTGTCGCAGCAGGAAAAAAGGTCGCAAAATGCCACCATTTGGTTGTAGTCTGTGGTTAGAAGTTAAAATATGCAGATACCAATCCTGGAGTACCTGAAACAATATTTATTGTACTATGAATTTCTGGGTAGCACAGCTGCCTGTTTTGTACTCTTAAAATCATGTATCTTTCACAGTACAGTTTCTGGGTGATGAAGCTGACCTTAATGCTGCAGAGGATGGTTTGCATCCCAAAACTAATGGAGGATCGCAACCCATAGTCCCCAGTGCTGTTGCTTCAAGCCTTTTAGTGCGTTTCTGTTGTGTTTGGCAGTTTTCTCATAGCACACCATGATGTGGTAAGCAAATCAGTAGATGTTCCAGTGTATAAATAACACTTTAAATCCCTACAAAGACCCCTAGGTGCCCATCAAAGCCCAGACATCAATGGAGTTGAGCATCTGTGGACTGGCTTAGAAATCGCTGTTTGCATCAGTGTGGTCTAAGTTTTTTGTTAAATCACTATCTAGTGACAAGGACAGCTGTGCGGTGTGATATGAAATCACACTTATGAATGTGTGGCATTTGCCATGTTCGCCTCTGATGAAATCTTTATTTTTCTATCGCCAGAGGATATAATCCCAGAAATACCAATACAGCTGCACCCATGTGAGAACGCTTTGATAGGAAATCTCATCTGGAGATACGTTTGTCGTGTCATTGTAAGTATAAATATGATGTTTATGTGAAGGCAGGCTGATCAAGAGCTAACAGACATTACGCTTGCTTGAATTTGTTCATTTTGCCATCATTTGACATTTGGCTGGCGTCCACTTTTGAAATATGAAAATGTTTCCTATTGCCAATGATTTATTAATAAAGACACTTTGTCAAGGTCTGTAGGAAATATGTGAAATTAATTTCCACTTGTCCAGATGAAAGGACCGTTTCATTCCTAGGGGAATGTGTAGAGAAAATATGGTGTATGTTTGGTCTTATTGGAAACATTATTTCATCAGGGCATGTTATTATTTGTAATTTTTCATCAAAATGTACTTGCACTACCTCTGAAATGACTTTTATTTTCATCTTACCTTCCCTAGACTGTGCTGGCTATTGGTTAATGTCAACCAGCAGTCAAATGCAGATGTAGGGTAATATATGTACACCCTTTCCAGTGTTCCCCTAGAACATTTTCCAGCAGCGGTGCTGTTACGTACCGGAGGTTGTTACCAAAGGGGGTCCGGGGGTGTGCAACTCCGTAATAATAATAATTATTAAATAAAAAAACTTGAACCATGACTTCTGGCAAGTTTTGTGGATAGAAATGGACATTGAGACATACAACTATGACATACCATCAACAGATTCAAGGCATGATTATAGCAGCACGTACCTTGAACTGGTCACAAATAGAAACCTTCGTTTTATAATTTTAGACAGGATTATTCATGTCTTTTGTGTTAATTTTCAGCTTTCATTCACAGTATTGGTAGAAAGTAATAATGGAAAAATGAAACGGTACAACCCAGAAAAAGATATTTATATAAATAAGATTATTATTGGGCAGGCATGTGGCCAGGTGCTGTCCTTAAAGGACAACTCCGGTGAGAAATGAACCTAGGGATAATTAACAGATGGTTACTGAGTAGATTGTTCTCTGGGATGCGTTTTCATGAAAATTGAATGCAAAGAGTTAATACGACTAACAAGGCTAAAAATAGCCTCACACTAACATGGCAGCATAATGAGGGTCCCCACATGCAAACCGAAGCATTGAGAACTATAAGTGTACAAACAGTTAAATAAGAAGATACGTTGTAAACATAGTGCATTACGCGTTCACGGACAGGCGCCATCTTGGAAAACAGTCTCGACTCATTGAGCGACGAGAGCTCTGCTAAGAGATGAACTGTGACTGAATCTCATATGGTCCGTTGTTTCCGGAAGAAAACACTGAACGCAACAGAGAAAATAAATAAAAATAAATAAAAATGTCCATGTTATTACATTTCACAAACTTAATTCCTATCGACCAGCTCACTTAGAACAGCGCTCGTGAATCGATTCATCGAGACTGTTTTTCGAGATGGCGCCTGTCCGTGAACGCGTAAGGCACTATGTTTACAACGTATCTTCTTATTAAACTGTTTGTACTCTTACAAAGTTCTCAATGCTTCGGTTTGCATGTAGGGACCCTCATTATGCTACCGTGTTAGTGTGAGGCTATTTTGAGCCTTGTTAGTCGTATTAACTAGCCATTTAATTTTACCACCCTGTGTCTACCCTGTGCCCCATAGACTAGCATTATAAGCTAATCTGTTTTTAGAGATAAAACTCTTTACATTCGATTTTCATTAAAACGCTTCCCAGAGAACGATCTACTCGGTAACCATCTGTTAATCACCCCTAGGTTCATTTCTCACCGGAGTTGTCCTTTAAGCCTATTTCTCAGGTCTGTGAGAAAGCTGTTGGTATATAGATATTACGTCAATATGTCTTAATAAATCAATAATGGATCTGATTAAAATCACTCTATTCAGTGTGGAAAAGTCACGCTACAGGAAACTACATTTGGCCATCTAACCAATCTAAGACCATTGCGTTTTTCGGAGGGATGGGCTTCATAGAAGCAGGAAGCAAACGAGCCGTTCAAAGGACAGTGGAGACAGCAGTGTGGAATAAAGGGAGAATATAAGAAAAATACAGCGTTTTAAAAAAAGAAGTAGTATTAAGACATGTTATACTGCACCCCATAAACACAACCAAGCCTAGAAAAAAACACAGAACCACCCCTTTAAATAAAACGATCAGATCTGTTACATCAACTATACTATTACGTGGATTTCTGCTTAAATTAGTCCTCATTTTTAAAGACTGTTTAATCAAATAACAGACACTGTTTTACATCCTTATTGAACACAATTACTGAACATTCACAATGTGTATGATGGGGAAAATACACTTGTGTTCAAAAGTTTGGGGTCGGTACATTTTTTAAAGTGTTTTGGAAAGAAGTCTCTTCTCACCAAGGCTGCATTTATTTGATCAGAAAAACAGTAAAAACTGTAATATTTATTCCTGAACTTTCACATGATCCTACAGGAATCCTTCTAATATGCTGATTTGCTGCTCCAGAAACATTTATGATTATAATTATCAATGTTGAATATTTTGTGGATAGTAATAATTTTTTTCCGGATTCTTTGATGAACAGAAAGAACATTATAACTCCCGTTAGTATTAACTTGAAAAGACAACAACTTTTGAACGGTAGTGTGTGTGAACCCTTAGATTTAATAACTGGTTGACCGTGTTTTGATAGCAATAACCTCCTCCAAACATTTCCTGTAATTGCGGCTCAGACCTTCACAGCCGGTGAGCCTTTTATTTTATTGCAAACCTTCGGTTTGACCATATTCTTGGGATATATGTTGTAAATCGCTCCCTCGAGGTCATGCTGCAGCGGGGTTGAGGTCTCGGCCGCTCCGGTATTTTCTTCTGTTGATCATGTGCTCTGGGTTGTTGTCCTGTTGCACCACACAACTTCAATTTGTTCCCCTGATATAAGTTTTGGAATTGCCAATGAATACATAAAATCAATTTAATGATCTGGTTTTACAGAAATACAGGTAAACCACATATATTTTCTGAAACCGTAGCTCTTTAAGCATTGTTAGTGGCTTTCAGACTGCAGTCCTGAGAGCTGGAGATCTGCAGAACAAATTTGCATGTCATTTTGTTCAAGCTTTTGTGTGCTGCAAAAGTAAGTGCTGTTCACAACCACTGATAGTGGGCCGAACGGCGCTTTAGCAGCTTGCACACACACACACACACGCACACACACACACACACACACACACACACACACACACACACACACACACACACTACAATCAATGTGTGTTTTTTCTGTAAGAATCCCTTCATCAAATGCTGGGTCTTGACAAATACTGCACACAGACCCTCTTCTGCAACTGCTTTCATGATTTAGACCCGCAGTGAAACATTAGCACTGAAAAGACGTGGACAGGGTTATTTTTGCGGCTGACCTTATTGCATATGTTTGTTTTATTGCTTCTGGAGAGCCACTGTCCTGCAGAGTTAGATCCAGCCCTAATGAAACACACCTGAACCAGTTCATCAAAGTCTTACTGGGCATACTAGAAACTTCCAGGCAGGTGCGTTGAGGTAAGTTGGAGCTAAGCTCTGCGGGACACCCCAATATAGATAACATTGAAAAATGAACTGGTGTGACATCATTTCGAACTAAATCAGGCCTAAATGAAGTTTGTTTGCAGTTTTTTTTCCGGAGTTCAAAACAGTTTGCCAAAGTGAACTTAATCCCCTTCAAACTATGAGGATGTAATAGGTGGGTGTGGCTCTTCTTTGGTGGAAATCTTCTCTGGTTCATTTCTTCTGTTCAGGCCGTTGAGCTCAGACGTGAGTCAAAACATGAAAATACTGGAGAGCCGCTTTATAGTAGAAACTGAAGTATTGTTGAAAGCAACACTGACGTTTTTTCATGTTTAATACTATAAAGTTGCTTCTAAGCAATATATTGTATAAGTGCTATATTATAATATTGAGTGGAGTGAAATCAGATCAGGTAGGAAAATAATCATAAAGTTAATTTAATAATAAAGTGACTCGTTTTGAGTTGTTTTGTTAATAACAGCAGTTACTAATAGTATTGCGTGTGTTTATTGGAAATTTGACAGTGAAGCACGGAGCTTGAATTGATATGCAGATAAAATAAACTTTTATTATCAACAGTAATGTGCAAAAACCTTAATTTAAATGTTCTATCTTCTAATAAAATGAGCGCTCTTGTTTTCAGTGTAATTCACGAAATGTACAATTTTGTGACAATTCGACTAAAAGTTATAGTTTTTCATGAAACTTTGGCCGCATTTACACTGCAGGTCTTGATGCACAATTCCGATTTGTTGACTATATCCAAATATTTTTTGGTCGAACCTCTGACATCATTTACTTTTTTTTAACTTACATCATCTTTTAAAAGCGACCCGTATCCGATATTTGCATTTACATTAGGGATGCACGATATTGGATTTTTGCCGATATCCGATATGCCGATATTTTTCAGCTCATTTTGGCCGATGCCGATACCGATGCCGATATATGTTTATTTTTTCCCTTTGGTTGGAAACAACACCATTTTGAGCAAAAAATATTTTTTTTCATTCTGGTTTCAGATTTCTGAGGTCTCCTTACTAAAAGGATTCTTGTTGAAGATAAATAAATGTTAATAAAGTTCTTTTTATGATAAGAGTATATTAAAAGCTCTGAAAATAACAATAATAAAGTCAGTAATTTTTCACCCCAGATGCAGCTGTAACCTTAATATTGTATTTTTGGATTTAACGTTTGTGCACATGAAGTGGGGGTGGCATGACATCCATTGATGCTGTCTTTTAATTCTACAATTATTGTAGAGCTCCTTGGATTATTTTTCATCATCCATTTCGTAAAATTTTATTACAGATTAATACACTCTATATAAAAGTATTTAATTTACAAGTGTCATGCTTGTGATTTATGACATCATTACTGATTTGTTTATTCAGAAGAAGAAGTAACTTCAATTAATTTGTGTATTCTACTTTTCATTGTATTAGTGTAACAACAGCGCACCCACTACATGTATAAATATATAGCGGTCTAGCGGGAGGGCACTAGGACCTGGAGGAGCTTCTGCTGCTGTGGAGGCTGCCGCAAGCGCTAGAGAGTGGGAGACGCGATTGGGCTTGTTTTGGGCTAGTTTTGTTGTGAAAACGTGGCAAATCTGCTGCTGACGGTCACGTCTTTCTGTACGTGCATTCAGAAATTCAAGGCAGCATTTAAAAACAGTCAATATAAATCACTGTACATGCAATGTATTTTCTTGTTTTCACTTGAAGAATGACCGCAGTGCTGACATGGTCTCATCGCTGTAGCACTCCTTGCACACGTGAGTTATTGCAGGCGCACATCAACACGTTATCATATCGGCAAGGCATATCGGCATAATGTTTTCATATCGACCGATGCCGATTTTTATATTTTAAGCGTTTATCGGCCGATTCCGATGTCGTGCCGATAATATCGTGCATCCCTAATTTACATTTAAAATTGGCGAATCAGCCCAAGACATTCTGACCCGGAAAAGGAAGTAAAACGACGCAATAATCAAATGGATGCAGACAAAATGATTATTCAATGTATTGTTTTCCGCATGTTCTTTAAAGGTCAGCAAAACATTGCTCTCTTTCATCGTGTCATTAGTGTCATGTGATTGCTGTTTGTGTCCACCTGAGTTGACATCATTCACCTCCGTCGATTTTTTTTAATGACGTACGACTTGCATTTACTGGGGAATATCCGATTAGTTGCAGTCTGCAGCAGATGCTTTCTTAACTGCTGTTTTCTCACCGCTGTCATATTTGTTTATTCTGTGATTAGGACTTATGTGCACAGCACATAACTGCATATTCATCTGCATTGAGATGTTTGCTAACAGTATATCAATGGAAAAGTATTTAAAACTTATTTTTACCTAAAAGTGATGGAGGAAAAAACTTGCTGTAAGTATATAGGGGCCTTTAAGGTACCATACCGCCACCTACTGTGTTGGACTGCTGGATTATTTACAATATTATTGTATGTTTAGTATTAACACAATATGAATATTTAACTTATTGAATATTGCTGTTGCCGTCAGTCCCAGTATATCGCGGCATGTGCATTAGATGGATGGCTTTGGCCTTTGTATCTCACTGTTTTTCATTACTATGTCTGATTATTACCCTGTCGCAAAAATGGCAAACTCAAAACAAAAGGCCAACTCTATGAAAGAAGCGCTCGGAAAGCACGTCTCTCTGCACATCCTGCTGATGACTGTAATTATCTTAATAAGTTCACACAGCTATTTTCACACTGCGGCTGGTTTGAGCGGAGTTCAGCCCTCAGCGCTGCATATTTAATAAGTGTATCGTAGTCCTCTCAGATGAAGTGTTTTGTTCTGTGGTCAATTACCACTGCATCATTCCACAGGCCAGTGTCCAGTTCCGCCCATGTGCACAGACGGCATAAATAGCCAACAATGATGATATTGATTGCAGTGAAGGATGAAAATTGTTCCTGTGTGCAGAAATGATTGGTTTGGCAGGTGGGTGGTCCGTGTGATTCAGTTGTGTTTAAGTCACTGTTGTGTTTTTTTTTCTTGCAGGCGTTCACTGCACGCATGGCTTCAACCGCACAGGCTTTTTAATATGTGCCTACCTGGTGGAGAAAATGGACTGGAGGTTAGAAAACACGAGCTCTCACCCAATGCACACATGTCTCTGAATTAACTTAATTTTTTCTTTTGCAGTTAAGGCCAAACCAAGCAAACCAAAACACGGCTCTATTTGCACACACATGAATTGCCTAAAAAATCACTAATAACAAATTAATAACCCTCGTCAGTGATTTATTCAACAGACTAATTCAAAGCATCAAAAGAACTTAACAATGTGTGTTTGTGTGGGAAAACTTTAGTATGGGGAACACATTCACTATGACTTTTGCCTTAATAAACTCCTATTTTACTGCTTATTAGTAGTTGGTAAGGTAGTTTTTGTAGCATTTAAGTTTAGGTATTGGGTCGGATTAAGAAGGCATTAATATGTGCTTTATAAGTACTATTAAACAGCCAATATTCTAGTAATATGCATGCTAATAAGCAACTAGTTAATAACTGAACCTTAAAATAAAGTGTTACCGTTTGTGTTTGCTATGAGCCCTTGAGGACTTCATGATAAACATTATTTGCCATTATTTTTATCATCACATTTAATACTGCAAACACACAAATCACATAAAATAGAATTGACTTGTGTCTAAGCAACAAACTTTAAGGGAAGATTAACAAAAATGACCTGCCACTGCCTAAAAAGTACCCATATTTGTCTGGTGCTAGATAACGGTCAGGAAGAGGAACTTTTTTTTAAAAGTAATTATTGCTTTTATCCAGCAAGAACATTAAAGAAACCTGTATGAGTTTCTTTCTTCTGTTGAACACAAAAGAAGATATTTTAAAGAAGGTTGGTAATCAAACAGTTGACGGCACCGACTGACTTCCAAAGTAGGAAAAAAAGTACTAGATAATGGGTAGTCAACAGAAGAACTAAACTCATACAGGTTAGGAACAACAAGAGTAAATGTAAATGACGTAAATGATGGCAACATTGTCATTTTTGGGTGAACCATCTCTTTAATGTGTGCTAGCTGAATAAAACTAATAATGTCTTTTAAAAAACACAGTATCCCCAAAATATGAAGCAACAGGTCGCCTTTGGCTTGGCTTGCTCAGTATGGGACACAAAAATTTCGGACCCACTTTATATTAGGTGGCCTTAACTACTATGTACTAACATTGTAATTAATCATTTGATACAATGCACTTATTGTGTACATACATGTTTTTACATTGTACTTGCATTTGAAAAATACCTGCATGTAATTACGTCTGTAATTAATTTCTGTAGTTACATTTGTAATTACACAGTTGGCACTTCCCTTACACCTAACCCTTAAACTGACCCACACCACCACACCTGTCCCTAACCCTACCCTTAAACTGACCCATACCACCACACCTGTCCCTAACTCTACCATTAAACTGACTCACACCACCACACCTGTCCCTAACTCTACCCTTAAACTGACCCACACCACCACACCTGTCCCTAACTCTACCCTTAAACTGACCCACACCACCACACCTGTCCCTAACTCTACCCTTAAACTGACCCACACCACCACACCTGACCCTAACTCTACCCTTAAACTGACCCACACCACCACAGCTGTCCCTAACCCTACCCTTAAACTGACCCACACCACCACACCTGTCCCTAACTCTACCCTTAAACTGACCCACACCACCACACCTGTCCCTAACTCTACCCTTAAACTGACCCACACCACCACACCTGACCCTAACTCTACCCTTAAACTGACCCACACCACCACACCTGTCCCTAACTTTACCCTTAAACTGACCCATACCACCACACCTGTCTCTAACTCTACCCTTAAACTGACCCACACCACCACACCTGTCCCTAACTCTACCCTTAAACTGACCCACACCACCACACCTGACCCTAACTCTACCCTTAAACTGACCCACACCACCACACCTGTCCCTAACTCTACCCTTAAACTGACCCACACCACCACACCTGTCCCTAACTCTACCTGTATCCCACCTCAATATCAGCAAAGGTGTTTTGCAATATAATATGAACACAGTAAGTACATTGTACTTATTTTTTGATGTAAGAACATAGTACTTAAGGCCACCTAATATAAAGTGGGGCCAAAATTTCAACTAAAGTTTACAAATAAATATCCAAATAAATTACTACATTAACTGTATGAACTTTATTATTGATCTGCCCACATTGTCACTCTATGATAAATTAAAATAAGCTGAAAACATCAGTGTTTTCTCCAGAACGACTGTACAGCCGAATCAAATGTTGTTGCAGTATTGTCTTGTTTAACACTGTGAAGCTGCTTTGAAACAATCGTCATTGTAAAAGCGCTATATAAATAAAGTTGACTTGACTTGACTTAACACAACTTGTTTCAACATTGATAGTTATCACAAATGCAAATCATTGTATTAGAATGATTTCTAAAGGATCATGTGACATGGATGACATTAAGTAATGATCCTGAAAGTTTGGCTTTGATTGATCACAGGAATATATTACGTTTTAAAACAATGTAATAAATGTGGCATTGGTGAGCATAAGAGACTTTTTTTTCAAAAACATTAAAAAGGACGTAGTGTATGCATTAAATATGCGTGAAATTTTACTTGAAATTCAGCATTAAATCATTCTTTACTATATAATCACATAGTAATGCCTGTTTTGTTGAAGCATCCAGTAAATGAAACACTTTAAATGTAAGAGGCTTCATCTCATTTGATTATTTCCTCTTTTTGTTAGAAACTTGATTGAGACAAACCAAAAGCTAAAAATTATTCCTAACAAATGATCGTGCCTTAGTGCAATAAAAGCTACACATTATGCAACAAAATCTGCCAAAAGCAGATAAACGAATATTATAAAAGTATTGTTCTGGCTCTGAATTAGATTTGGACGAGCAACAACGGAAGCTGTTGTTGCAATCATCAGCTAAATTACATATTAATGTGACAAGTTGTGGCATTGCTGGTCAACCCTAAGCAACCTGCACATCTACACTGGTTGTAACGCATTGCAGCATGAAAAAAAAAAGAAGCTGTCTGCACTGAAAGCACCCGTCTGTGACAGAGCAGGCTAAGCTTTTTACACGGTGTCTTGTTTTTTTGCAATAATACAGCAGATAAACACTCTTAAAATGAAGGGGTTCTTCATTGATAATTGAGCTGCAGTAGTTTGAACATTGAGTTTGAGCCAAAAACCTAGGACTATTTTGCCAAAGTTACAGTGCGTGATGATTTTCAGTCAGACTAAAGCCTTGTTTATCCAGCGCGTGACTCCGCTGACTGACTGTGAGAACTTTTCTTTAAAAACGACAGAGGTCGACTCTGAGTAATTGTTCTATAAACCATCAGGAAACAGCGGTGAGAAGTAATATACACAGGTGACAATATTTATTTTAGGCTGTTACACTTCATCAAAAACCACACCACAAAAGAATCATGTAAAACTCAGTAAACCTTGATATTATTTCTTGTGACATTAAATTCAAATGTTATGTGTATATGTATACAACTAAATTTACTGTCACGTCACAAACAAAGGAAAATGGTGTGAGGACTCAAGTGCAGGAAAAATGATAATTTACTAACAAAATAAAACATAAATACAAAAACAAACACCCACGAGGGGGCAAACACATAATAGAACATAAACCAAACTCCAAACATACCAAAAGAAGTGACAGGGGGAAACGGGAGACACAGACAGTACAAGGATCCGACACAGACTGACAAACACAAGGAGCTTATAAGGGAAGAAATCAAGAGGGGACAGGTGGGAGAAATCAACACTAATCAGATAACAAGGGGGAGGGATCAGACAATGACAGGAGCACATGCTCAGAATGACAAAACCCACATGTGCACACAAGACAGGACAGGCATGTGACATTAATGATCTCCTAAATATTTCCTAATTTCACTAAACATTTCCATTTAGTTTTGTGTTGTAATTTTTTTTTATTAAACATGGATTTATATTTTTAATGAAACAGCTTATTTCTGCTTTTGTAGGGTGATTTTGTAAATTTAAGCAACTGATTGTGCAAACTAGGTGTCGATGTGATGATTCGACCAGATTTGGCTCAATCTCATGTAGGGGTGGTATCGTTAAGGTTTTAACGGTATTACTACTCTTTTCGATACTGCTTATCGGTCCGGTACTTTAACGGTATTCTTATCGGTACTTTTTGAGATTTTTATATATATAATATAATATATATATATATATATATATATATTCTAGTAATCAAATGTAAAATAACACGGCACAGTTTATCATAAATAGCCTAAATGAATGCTAATTAAAGCTGAAGTTATTCATGCAAGAGCTGTGAGGGATTTTTCTCTTTGCATTTGGTTGTTTAATTCGCAGTAATTCATCAGCCTGTTTATTTACACCGCTGCCTCTTTAAGACAGATGTGCAGATCTATAGGCGACTGATAATAGGCAGACGCACTACATTTTCTCCCGACTATATCCATTTGATCTGCTTGTCTCGTTGCTCGTTTCAGAGCGCGCACCGACTTGGGAACAATCTCTCGCAGACATTTTTGTGCTTTTAATCGCTCTTTTTATTATTAAACACGTCCCAACAATCACTGATCGTGCTGATTCTGTCATTATGTTTGAGTTTTATGGAGAAATGACAGCGTTGATGCAAAGGGAATTAAGTTGCGCTAGACATAAATATTATTATTATTATAATCTTTGGAAGACAAGTCTAAAATAAATTCAGACTATCACAGATCTAAAGTGTAACCAGCTATGTTTGAATGTTTAGTTCTGTCCTCGTCTCTCTCTCTCTCTCTCTCTCTCTCTCTCTCTCTCTCTCTCTCTCTCTCTCTCTCTCTCTCTCTCTCTCTCTCTCTCTCTCTCTCTCTCTCTCTCTCTCTCTCTCTTTCTCTCTCTCTCTCTCTCTCTCTCTCTCTCAAAATTCACCCCCGGGGCCCGTTTAATACCGGTTTTCGGTACCCATCCCTAATCTCATGCGGATGCGCGTGGAAATTTTACGCAAAATGGGGTACTACTGCTCACTCTGCAATGCCGTAATTTTTGCCGTGCACACCTTCGCTTAACAGTGAAGAAGTTATAGCTATTTTCATGTTTTTTTTCCTGTTATAGCGCCATCAAGTGGCCAGTTGCCTCGTCCTCTTTTCACGCAACAACAGAATGAGCTCTTGCATAGGTGTGCTGCGTTTGGTGAAAAATATCTCATTCCGTTCATGAGTTAAAGCCATTTTAGTAAAACCGAAATTTCAATGCCTATTGACAATCAGACTCCAGAGAATCTTGCTGCACCGGTTTGGTTCTGATCGTCTTGATAAAAGGCATGCCTAACGATTTATGAGTTATGAGCCATTTTGTACTTTTTTTGAGTGCTGTAGCACCCCCGTCAGGCCGATTAGGGCAAGCCTTGGTGACGTTGTAGGCGGTGTGAGTACTACCAACCCTGAAAGTTTCAAGTCTCTACGACTTACGGTTTGGTCTACTCGATCACTTTTAGAGGAGAATGCTGATCCTTGGAAAATTTGGCAATAAATCGGCATCCTTAGAATAGGCACAATGATAGGATTTGTTACATATTTTTCACTACAGTGGGCCTGCAAATTTAAAGGTAGTCTTCCTGTCTTTGTCCATAAATAAAAAGAGAGACGACATTGCCCAGTGTACGTATTGCATCCTGGCTAAGATCACACATCACTGCATAATTGCAAAATGTCCAGAGTTGAAAGTAGAAACTTCCCGTGTGGGAATTGCTTATTTCGACTCATTTCAATCTGATCTTGAACTCTTCATGCCGAATAAAACAAACGTGCTCCCGTCCCTGTTATTTCTCCACCTTGATCACTGTGAGCCGTGATTAGAGTCAGTTTGAGATCATTCCCTCTTTATTTTCACCCTTACCATCAGAGTCACTCCTCTAGCATGACAACCGTGTGTTCGTTTTTCAGAAGAAATTGCTGAAGAGATCAGAAAAACACTGCTGACGTCTCTCACATTGGAGGAAGTTAAAAGTCATTTCTGAGTCGAAGTTGTTATCTATAAATGGAAAGGCTTGGAACAGTAGTAGGTTTGCCTTGGAGCCATCTGCTGAAATTTCAATGAGAAGGCATTAAAAAAACATGCGTTGAAGTGAAGGCTTTACTTATATCACCTTCGGTCAGTGTTCGTGACTGTTCAGTCGAAGGGACATGGCCTGAGAGGACGGCGAGGCAGAATACTAAGCAGTGTTAGCCAGGGACGTGCACAGGATTTTTGAGGGGCAGTTGCTCTGACCTAAAAAAAGGGCAGCACCCCCCCAACCGAAAAAAAACCCTCATCATCTGTCCAATTACATATTATTGTTATTGCCATTATCATTATTATTTTAATGCCCCCTATAGTGGTATTTATGTTCTGCTCAGGAAAAATATAATAGGTGGGGCTATTTTTTGCAGTGGGGTCTGGGGGTTTCTCCCCCAAGAATTTTTTTTATTTCGTAGATGTGATTTCCTGCATTATGGTGCGTTTGAGGCCATTTCCCTTGCCTATACCAATAAAGAACTCAAACCAGTCAATATCAATAGTCTAATAAAAAAAGACAATATTAATTTAACTGCCATCAACAGTTTCACAGGTAATGATAATGAATAAGTTGCAAGTTTATTATGCTCCGTGTCCAGACAGAAAAAGTAGATTTATGAAGATTTTAATTAATTTCATAAAACTTGTTGATGAAGATCGTCCGTTTGTTATACCTTTCTGACAACGTTAAGTCTCACCCGACAACCGCGACAATCTCCTTCTAGTGCCGCTCATGTAGGCTCAGCCAGGGCGGTCAGGAGGAATTTGGGGGCCCCAAGCAAATGGACATGGCTAACCTTCTACAGATAAACGGCTAATGATTAAAAATTGTTTGTAAAATTTAAGAAACCATTTTTAAAACATCTATAAACATTACATAGACAGGCCAAATATTCCTAACACTTTGTTAAGGGAAGTTAGTTGGTTTGTAGTTGGTTTGTAAACTGTCTATAAACATTATCTGGATGGTTATTATAAAGTTGCAACAGATGACTATAATACCTTGTTAAATAGTTAATAAACAGTACCAGTAAAACATGTGGGTTGTCCTAAAACTGTACTTCAAAATGCAACAGTGTAAAAATTGCCACACAGAAAAAAGTAACTGTTCAAGATCCATTGGTAACTTATAAAAATAATATCATATTTGTATAAACAGTTTCTACCATATATCCTGACACTAGCACATTAAGATAAGCTATGAAAAAAATTAATGTTCCTCTGCCTCTTTCTGGTTAAATAATGTTTATAATAATAGTTAATATAGCATGCTATATTAACTATTCCAGGTTATTTATGTATAGCATAAAAATAGTTAGTATAGCATGCTATGCCACTTTCATCAAAACCTATTACAGCAATTTTATGTCATTAAATACGATAAACAGATATTCTGAAACAGATCTGCATCTTCCTTATCCCGTTAAAAATATATTACAGTATGTAACCATATTCCGTCCGTTCGAAAAAAAAGTTGCACTAACTGTTCGTTGTTACAAGCAACATTTCCCAGGCAGGTAGCTAACATAAACATATTTTTGCTAGCCTACCTAATAGTACAAATATAGCTATTTTATATAGTGTAATTTATCACTTACCACTATCTTGCTTTTTTCTTTTCTGGCTTCCTAAAGCAAAATTCCGCTTCATGGTTGAGGAGGTTTTGTATTTTGCCGGCAGCAGAGATTGGGTGGCTGTTGTCAGCGACGACTGAGAGGGCCCGCTTGAGGGGGATTCCGATAACAGTGTCATTGCACTTTACTGCATTGACTATCAAAGGGGCGCTCTGTCGTTGCATTTTATTCTTAACCTGTCGTTGACTTGCGGCCCCAGGCCAGCTCGGGACCCCAAGCAATTGTTTGACTTTCACTTTCGGAGGGGTAACGTTACCCGAATATGGAAGTGATTGAGGCTTAGCGATTTTTTTTTTTTGTTATATTTTTTTTATTGATCTAGGCCTACGTGAAATTCTGCATCCATTGTACGATTGTTTTATTTATTTTTTCCACCTCGGAAGGGCAACGTGAGTCGAGAAGGGCATATGGGCAGTTGCCCGGGCAACCTGAGCAACCCCCCTGTGCACGTCCCTGGTGTTAGCAAATACAGACCGACTCTTACAACATTTTCAACAGATTGGATTTTTTCTTATTCTTAATTAAGACTCGAGATGTTAACAAAACCGTAGGAGGGAAATACCCAAATGTTTTTTCTGTGGCATCAGACTCATTTTGGTACGCGAGTGCGAGTTCATAAATGCTGCCACGGCCAAGGCTTGTCTCATGAATATTAATTAGGTTAGACAGTGTTTGCTCTGGCCTGCTTGATTAGCTGACAGGCAGGATTTGGAAAGAAGGCTTGGCCCATGAATATTAATTTCTTGTGACTGGACTGGTTGCTTTGGGAGGCCTGCTAACCAATCAACATTACCTAATTAATATTCATGAACTAAGTAATGGGAGGAAGCAGTCTGTCAGTCAAATAGTACTGCATTAAAGTACTTGAAGGCTACATGGCATTGTTTAAGTATTGAAGACATGCATGCTAACTACATTTTTTTATTCAGTAGGGTTGATCAAATAAAACTGTTTTGTGTAGCTTTATTATCATAATACAAAGGCATTTTATTCACACCATGAACTATAACTATAACAATAACTATATTAGTGTCCACACCAACCCACGATTATCGTTATCATTAGGGGCCAAGCGATGACATCTATTGTATCCGTTGTATCCATTGGAGTTTATGACAGCCCATAGAACCGTATGGTAAAAAGATGTGAAATTTGGCACTCTTGATTAGGCATGTGCCGATATCAATTTTTCATGTTGCGATTAATTGATGAAGTTTTATCACGATATACGATATTATCACGATATTGAAATAAGTTGCAAAAAAAAGTGTTGCCATAGCATAACAGCTTTAAGAACTATTTTGTAAGAACAAAAATAACTGAATGTTTAAATACAATAATGCACCAAAAATATATACAGCTCTGGAAAAAAAATTAAGAGACCCCTCATTGAGAAATCAATGTTAAGTGGTCTCTTGATTTTTTTCAGAGCTGTAAAAGTACAATTTTCAAACAGATTAAAATGCAAAAGAATTAGGCTATAAAGAACAACAGGTAGGCTAACAAATTACAATAAGGTTATTTAATGCATTAACTAAGATTGAGCAACAGCTACATTTAGTACATAAAGTATAATGTTTTTGTTAATGTTAGTTCAGAAATACTGATCATTGTTAGTTTTATCTTAGGTCCATTAAAAAAGTTATTTTGATTTTGATTTTAATGTTATTAAAAAGTAACTAAGAAATTAACATAGAATGATTAATTCTTTATAAGTATTTTTCATTGTCAGTTTGGTAATAATGAATTAACATGTTAACTAATGAAGTCGTGTCTCAAAGTTTTACTGTACAATAACAAATAACCAGAACAGTTCTAATTATTAGGGCATGTTGTAGTCCAGATTAAAACTTAAAAATGTTTAAGTTTGAAAATAAATAGCCTATTAAGTCTTTAAGTATTAAGTATTTGGTGCTGTGATGAACAACATTGAGATTACAAAAACGAAAAACTACACGCGTTTTGTTTGTTTGTTTGCTGGTTTCCGGGGTAACCGCTGCATTCTGCAGTTCATCAGCGCCCTCTGCTGTCACTGAGCGGCACTTCAGCAGCGCGTCTCCTTCACCGGTTCAGTCGTGTGCAAACGCACGTTGGGCTTGTTTATATCTGAGCGCGCGTCCCTTTGACGCAGAAGACAGCAGTGTTGAGCATTTATACGGTTAATGGGCAAAGTATTCTTGAGTGCAAATATAAAAAAATGATAAGTTGTTAATAAATTATTATTTACGATATTTTAAAGTGCCCACGATAACAATATCGTGCATATTCATTATCGTGATAAATCGCATTATCGAAAATCGGCACATGTCTACTCTTGATAGATGTCAGTCCAAACATTCACCATTGCAAATTTAAAGTCTTTAATTCAATCTCTGTAGCGCCACCAACTGTCCAAAGTTTCAGTTACATTTATGCTGATAACATTTGAACCATAAGGGCTAGAAACAAAACACATTTTTTCTCTGATTCCTTTGCTCAAGACAATTCGATCACAAGCCCTATGACGTCAGATCATCTTCAGATCATGCTGGTAAAAAGTTATCAAAAGCTCTTTGATAAACCCAACCATTTTCAAATAACGTACAAATGAATTTGATGAAGAGTACGCCAAATTGGACACAAGGCTATATTTCCGCAACGCTTTGGCGTATTCAGACCAAAATTTGTCCTGAGCGTGAACTCTTACTATTAACTTCTCTTATGAATCTGTGCATCATGCCGAGTCAAATGATGTGCAAAGATGCCCAATATTAACATATTGACTATTGTGGGTGTCGACCATTTTGAATTTTGTCCTAAAATGCTGTATTTGAAGAACTTATTAGCGTAGTGTCATGGGGATGATGCCCTAAAAGTACTCAAAACGTTTTGAGACAGCGCCACCTTGCAGTCAACAATGCTAATACCTTTTGACTCTTCTAAGATTTCTTATGGCAAGAGCTTGGCAAGAGCAATGATACCCATTGTGCCATATTTGCTTTAACTTAATGTCCGCCATTTTACATTTTTTTGAAAACCTACTTTTTCGAACAACTCCTATAACGTTGGTTAAATTTTCACCAAAATTGGCTCAGGTTATCTTCAGACCATGCCGGAAAAAGTTAGCAAAAGCTTTTTGATAGATTAAATCGTTCTCGAGTAACACATGAACAAATATGATGCAAAGCTGATTCTGAGGCAGTAACTTTGCTTCGCTTTGACATATTGACACCAAACTTTCTCTGTCACCTCACACTGACCACACCATGATAATTTCATAACAGTGCCACCTATTGAAAGTGATAAGCAAATGAATTATATTACAGTAGTTGTATTAATCGTATATAAGTAATTGTATATAATTTTTTTCAGCCAGTTCGACTAAAATATAAATCTTGCAGCCATGCTTGCATGTGATATTCAATTGCTGCTTGCAGCTATATTTATAGTTAGTGTCCCTGTTGTGAATGGGCCTTAAGTAAGATTAAGATCATTCTATACACAAACTATCTGTACATATTCACCAATATTATCTGTCCATATTCATCTGTTGCAGTCATTGCAAGCTTATAAAATGATGAAATATCCAAGATAGGGACTAACTAGGTCACTCACTGCCTTTGCTTGCAGGTTTGTAAAGAGCAAATACGTGTGGAAAAATTCTCTCAGAGGCACTCAGAAACACTTTACATTATATTTAATTTACCGTAATGCTTAATCCTCAGAATCTTGGCATTTGAACCTCTGTGATTACATACTGTTTTACTGATCTATACATATCAATGATTGCTTTTATGACTTTTTACTAGTTGTCCAAGTATAGTGTAACAGCCTGTAGATCAGTGTTAACCGCATGTAAACAACTCGTCATGTGACGCATGTCTTAACGCATAATCTTATGAACATTTTTACACTTAATGAGGTTTTCCCAGCTGAGCAAACTATGCTTATTAAAAATAATCTAGTATATACCCAGGATCTGGACAACACAAAAACTACCCAAACACTGAAAAAATACCCCCCTCCCCTCCCCAAAAAATCCCAAGAATTTACATTCTGAGTGGAAACAATTTCTAATCTATCTCCCGAAATGAAAGTATCCTGCTGTAGATCAACACTATGTCCTTTAAAACAGAACATACAGACATTTAATTTCACATTAACACTCATTGAGCCAGAATGTCAGCTAACATCTCAGCTTTTTTGCAACCTCTTCTGCATTTTTACCATGTCTGAAAATATCTGCTGTATCATCATCATCATACATTACTATATTACATCACTAACCTTGGGTAGATCATTAATGTATGCTATAGAGATTTGGGCCCAGTACGGACCAGAGTTTGTGAGTGGAGTGAAGCGGCAGCAATTTTCCCGCCACGCTCTAAGCATTCAATAATCAGTCCGCTCCGGGATCACCATTTCCTGCTCCCCGCTCCAATCCTGGCTCACTGATATCAGAAACACCGCTCCGTCTACGCTCTGAGGAAATTCACTGCCAAAGTATTTAAGTAAGCTCTAAAATATCCCAAAAGTTCGGTTTATAACCTACATTAAAACAAAAACAAAAAACAATAGTTTCAACGTGGGTTTACTGAAACTATAGAAGATTTTTTTTTTTAAATATCATTGCTGCTTTTTGCGGTGCAATTTTGTTCAGAAAGATGAAAATAGTATGTTTTCATCGGTTATTTTATCTACGAGTCACTACATTACAGATTTCTACTTGTTCAGAATCAGATACAGAGAACTGTAAGCAGAAAAGCCCTGTAAGCATTTGTTTGAATATATTAGCGAGGGTGATTGCGTGTGAATAAGTGTTACCTTTTTAAAATGTGCTTTCACCCGATCATATTTAGTATGTAGGTACAAAAAAATTCCTTGAACTATAACATCCATCATGTCCATCGCTGTCACCATGACTTTTTGGATTTGAGTGATCCATCTGTATCGAGCTTGTTAAACGTGTTTGTCGCGGGCGTTCTGGCTAAAAACATGCAGTTATGTTATATGCCACTGGCATGCAATTGTGATGGAGCGGTAGCGGAGCGCACTTTAAAAAAATCTGGTACAGACCCTTGTGGATCACCAGTTGGTAGACATAATGAGTAAATGCAAAAGGTAAATCATCTTTTGCATCAATTAGAGTTTGTACATTTAATCAAATCTTATCTTCAATCCTATTCTCAATTAGTAAAAATGTATAATTATTGATGTCTATCAATGGGAGTTCCACAAGGGTCCGTCTTGAGCCCAATTCTCTTTGGCATACATTAATGATTTACCTAAGGTGTGTGTACAATGTAATATCATAATGTATACTGATGATACAGTCCTTTTCACACACAGTATCAAATGCTTTCTGCAAATCGATAAATACAGTTCCTACCACTCCTCCTTTATAGATTAATGCCTTCACCTTTTCTACAAAGTAACATGTAGCAGTATCTGTTGAGTGATTCATCCTTAAACCAAAATGCATAGGATGTAATTGGAAGGAACTATCATTAAGATGATCTATAATTTGTTTGGCCACAAGTTTTTCAAAAACCATCTCTACTAATGGGCCTATAATTACAAGTTAAACGAGGGTCGTCTCCCTTAAATGTATATGAGCCACAACCGCTGGCTTCCAAGAATTAGGGAGTCTCCCTTGACCTAATGAAATATTAATAATGTGTTAGAGGGTTAACTATTGAATAATTCAAGTCTTTCAGTAAAAGTGTGTTCATACCACAAATACCCTTAGCCCTTGATGACTTAAGAGACATGACTACTCTTAAACCTTCAGCTTAGTTACTGGTCGTTATACCAGCGCTGTCTCTCTAGCATTGATGGCACGTAAATAAGGTTGTACTGTGAAGCTTGAAGCTTTTTTTATCCACAAACTCAATAAAATGGTGATTAAAGGCCTGTGCCAATTCCATAAGCCTCTGTGAAATTGTATAATTAATCTTTTTAATTCATTTAGCCTGGTTTTAATATTATTTTGACTCCATATAGATTTTGAAATGAAGAAATGCGTACTTTTCTTTAGCAAAGATGCATTATATTGATTAAAAATGACAGTGAATCTCTGAAAGGTGTTAGAGAAATAACATTGCTTTGATTGGTTTTGAACAAATATAAGCCCGCCCTCATACTGACCACAATGCATCTCTCATCGCGTGTTCTGATAAGGTTATATACTGCACAGAAAATTAGCAAAATCGTGCAAAGTTAGGATGGCAAAATGAAGGGTAAAAAGAGGAGAAAATGCTATTATGGCATAGGATCGGTTGAATGAAATGCCTTCATCTTCAGGCAACATGAACAGACCTGTGCAATGATGCATTAAACACAGCTTGACTTGGCACAGTGTGTTTTCTTTGCTCAGGTATGAACTGCTGAGAGCACAAAACCAAGATTTGAGAGACATTTAGCAACCAAACTATCAGTCACCAAACTGTCATAATAATAACTTGCCATATTGTTGTGCATATGCACTAATGCATTTGAGGTTAAGGTTTTTTTTTTTTTTACTTTTGTATGATAATACTTTTTTAGTATTGTTCTGGGTTGCCACTGGATCCATATTTGGTCCTGAAGCAAAATCTGTTGATCTGTAACACTTTACAAGAGCAGCATATATACTCTTGGGTTATTAAATCCCACCCCTCCAACACCTGCTTTGGCTAATCAATACTTCATTATGTTCAGTCAAGCATGCTAGTGTTGTCTGGAGGAAAGATTTTAATTGTTAGTATTTTATTGTAAATCTTCCAGTCTTTTGTTTTTATTTGAATGTCGTGTGGTTGTTTTTCCCCAGTAGGTGAAGACTTTGGGCCAGATTTACTAAACAGGGCAAATTAGTCTGAGAGCGCAATCCCATAAAAGCACCAATGGGAGTGTAAAGTTCAGCGGTGTGTGATCTACTGACAACACAAATTAAACGATACAGACTCAGCCGGATCATTTCCATCATGACCAACACAATCTACCAGTTAGCATCTGGTTTAAAGGGATACTTCACCGCTTTTTCATATTAAACTATGTTATTCCTTTAACTAAAACGAGTTGACACACACCTCTCTCATCTGAGTGTGTGCACTTAATCGCTCTGATGCGCAGTGACGATCTTAGCCCACTAAGCCCAGTTCATTCACTATGGTACCAAACAGAGATCAAGTTAGAAGCCACCAAACACCTCCACGTTTGCCCTATTTAAATACAGTTACACCAATAGTTGAACAACCTAGTACGGTGACAAAATAAAATGTGGCGCTTTTCTAAGCGGATTAAAAAGGAGAACTATAATGTATGGCGGAATAGCACTTCTGAGAGTACTTCGGCTCGGCGCAGTAAAAAGTCCCGGCTGAAAAGTCTAGCCCATAGTGCAGTAGCTTAAAGCAGTTAATTTCGTTCGTCCATTTATTTATATAGCACCTTACAGACTACCACGGTAGTTCAAAAGTGCTCTACATTGCAGTAAAAAAAGAAAACAATAATACAATAAGACAAAACACAAAACATCCATGTACTAAAATGCCAAAGAGTACAGATATGATTTTAAGTGATCCTTATGAACATTTTAATTAATGGAAGATCTAACAGGTCCTTTTTTCCACCATTCATCAACAAGCTGCAAGCATACAATGTGTGTTTGACACGTCCCAACATAAAGTGCACTACTGTAGTCCAGACGGGAAAAAATATATGCATGAACTACTTTTTCCAGGTCGCTGGCTAAGAGTATTGGTTTCAGTTTGGCTATCTCAAATAAAAGAAACAATTACGGACAACTGTCTTTATCTGCATATCAAAAATGACTCCCAAGTTCTTAAAGGGTTAGTTCACCCAAAAATCCAAATTATGTCATTAACTCCTCTCCCTAATGTCGTTCCACACCCGTAAGACCTCCGTTCATCTTCACACACAGTTTAAGATATTTTATATTTAGTCCGAGAGCGTATGCAAGTGTATGCACACTATACTGTCCATGTCCAGAAAGGGAATAAAAACATCATCACAGTAGTCCATATGAGACATCAGTGGGTTAATTAGAGTCTCTTGAAGCATCCAAAATACATTTGGGTCCAAAAATAACAAAAACTACGACTTTATTCAGCATTGTCTTGTCTTCTGGGTTTGTTTATAAACCCTCAAATAAAGATTCAAACGGTTATGAATCAGCGTAACGATTCATGATTCGGATCGCCAATGTCACGTGATTTCAGCAGTTTGAGACGCGATCCAAATCATGAATCAATACGCTGATTCATAACCGTTTGAATCTTAGTAATCTTGAATAAAGTCGTCGTTTTTGTTATTTTTGGACCCAAGTCCAGGGGTATGCTGGTATGCCGTATGCTGAATGGTGATACACAGCTTGAGAGATTGTGTGTTTTCTCCCGTCAGTATCGAGGCGGCGGTGGCAGCGTTCAGTCAGGCTCGGCCCCCGGGCATCTATAAAGGAGACTATCTGAAGGAGCTCTTCCGGCGCTATGGGGATGTGGAGGACGCCCCAGCCGCCCCTGCTCTCCCCGAATGGTGCTTTGATGAGGACGAGGATGAAGATGTGGATGATGACGGGAATGCCATTGCTCAGGGGTCCGAGCCCAGCTCCTCTCAGCCCAGTCAGGGCAAGAAGAAGAAAGAACGACTAAAAGTGGTGCGTAAAACTCATTCCAGCTCACAGTCTTGGGTCCTCTCTCTCAGAATGTTTTTTTTTACTGGAGCAACATTAGATGCCATTTACAATAAATACATAAATATACCGCCGTTTACTAAACAATTGATTGGGACAGACAAAATTACGGAAATTACCAAGTTATTTACCGTGGCTATAGAGTAGAGGTGAGACGCATGTCATCAAGTTTAGACGCAAATCAATTAGAGGTTCGAATCCGCCTTTTGCCACACTCGCTCTACTCCCTTTTCCCATCACTTATCAGATCAGAAAGGCATTTATTTTCAATAAAAATGGAGAACATATTAGAAAAGGGGAAATAAAGCGTCTAACATGTGTTTAATAATAAGTGTTTATCGGTTAGGGGTTGGTAAACAGACGTGCTGAATTAGAGACGATAAAAGTGAGTGGGTCCAATATCATTGGTCGTGGGTCTTGTCCCACACACACAATGGTTCCGACGCCCATGGGCCTCTATTTTAACGATCTGAAACGCAAGTGTTAAAGCGCGAAGCGCAAGTAACTCTGTGGGCGGGTCTCGGCGCTGTTGCTATTTTCCCGGCGGGATAAATGACTCTTGCGCCCGGCGCAAATCTAAAATGGGTTGGTCTGAAGTAGCTTCATTATTCATAGGTGTGGTTTGGGCGTAACGTGAATAAACCAATCAGAGCGGCATCCAACATTCCCTTTAAAAGCAGCTGCGCAAGTTCCATTATGGATCGCTATTATTATGGCGTATTTACCAGGCGCACGCCAGGAGCGGTTCACAGCCGACGAGACTGATGTTCTTGTAAGAGCAGTGAAAGACAGAGGAGTTGTGTTGTATGGGGATGGGAGAAACCCACACAAAATAGCGTCGATTAAACAGTTTTTTTCAGTTTTTCAGTCTATTTTTTTTTTCCTGGTTCTTGACGGACAAACCAATTTGTCAGATGTCCTTACATACATATATGTCTTGCCACTATTGGGCAAACAGCTCTGATCCTTAATTACTACAATTAGCCTGAATAATTTGTAAGCTAGATTTATGCCTATTTTTTCACATCTTCGTGGCACACCACAATGATTTCCGTCATCTCATGTGCTAATATTTTTTTAGTGTAACAATTTATGATTTGCAAAAATAACTGTTGCATCTGTGTAAGATTACATGAGCAAAGTGTATGCGCGTTGTGCACGCTATACATTATGGTCAAGCATGCGCCCTTTAAATAGCAGAATGAACAACGCACAACGCGCCAATTGTTTAATGGAACAGCAAAATAGCACCAGGGATTGTTTACGCCTCCTTTTTTGCGCTGAACCGCCCAGGGAGCGCAAGTTCATTCACTAGTTTAGTGACATGCTTCTGTGGAGGGAAAAGCGCGCTTTGCGCGGGTGCAAAATAGGAATGACACATGCGTCGGTGTACAAAGTCAATTGCGCTGAGTGCAAGATAGGGCCCATGGTCTTAAAGGAATATTACTGGTTCAATACAGCACAGCTCATCTGGGATATAAATAAAGCCCAGCTTATCAATGATGCTGCTTTCCTTTTTTGTTCAGGGTGTCAGCTTCCTGTCCATTTGAGCTGTTAGTGATGAAGTGTGCAGACATGACGGTTGTTTGTGTGTGTGTGTCTCAGGGCGCTGTGTTTCTGGAGGGGGTGTGTGTCAAAGGAGTCACTCAAATCACATCACAGCCCAAGCTCGGCACCATCCAGCGCAAATGTCAGGAGTTCTCCGAGTGGGACAGGTGAGTGTGTGTGTGTGTGTGTGTGTGTGTGTGTGTGTGTGTTACCCCCCACAGATGCTTACCAGCTCTGAGGGTCACTGATATGTCAAGTAATCAAAAGCGTTCAAATGGTGAGGGCTGGGAATGTGTGTGGGGCATGAATATGGTTCAAAAAAAGAACTAAACCTCCTTTTTTAAATTAAAATGGCTCAATGAAATAAAGTGCTTAACCTTACAGGAAATGCCACTCATCAACTTTAGGAGGTCAAGCAAAAATATTATATGAGCTGTTTTATTGTACTTTTACTTTAGATGAGGTGGGAATTTTGCAACCCTGTTGCCCACATTTGAAGATTTTTTAGTAATAAACATTAAATAAACAGAATCGAAGTAACATTCATTAAATGTAACAAAAAATTATAAAATATACACTAGAATGGATAACATGGTTGTATATTTTAACCAAAAGTAAGATTTGACTGTTATTGACAAAATACTAATTTCTCATAAATAAGAAAATAATTGATTGCCGTGTTTTTTTTTCCGAAAATATAAGACGACCTTGAGTATAAGAAATTTTCAAGATGCACCTTTTGATAAAAGTCTTTTTGAAGACAAATCTTGTATTTTATAAAGAATGCTTTTATTTGAAGATCATTTTCATATTGCATATTTTTACATTTTCATTTTTGTATTAAACTTTTGTATTAAACTATTAAAAAATAATCACTTTTTGGCATACCATAAAAATAACCTGTAGCCCATCTGATTTCTTCCACAATTAGGCTATCCATCCTATAGTTAAAACCATGTAGCCCTAGACTGTGTAAACCCAGCGATTAGATTTCGCCCGGCAGCTCAGGCTGGAAACCTGTACATTCATTTATCCTGCTTCTGTTACACTTTTGCGGGAACCAATCACAGACTGGCTTAACAACCTGGCGTGCTATTGGTGGGTTTAACACAATGACTGATAAGCCCCTTTCACACTGCGATTCCGGCAAATACACGGATAATGCGACCCGGCATTTGTTCCCGGGCCGCTAGATTTGGTCCATTCACACTGCCAGCGAAATACCGTAATATGTGCGCTTTCACACACAACCCGTAACGGTCCCGGGTCGACTTCACGTGACATCCTGATGTGACGTATAGTGGCGAGCGATCTCCGCTTCAGCGCGGATAGTAAGGAGCTCGTGGTCTCGACTTGTGTCCAGTTTGCGCACATTTCTGCTTGTTTAATTTTAGTTTCTTTTGTATACGAACACTCTCTGCGTTTAAAACACCGACTAGCTCTTCTGGCACTGCAGGGTTGTATTATTGAAAAAACAAGCTCTAGGAGTCGCACGATAACTACGTACACGTTGCGGCATTAGTTTTGGCTTTTGTTCACACAGCGCTCGTCCCGGGTCGAATCCCGCAATGTTACTAGGTCCCCGACCCGGGTTCAATTCGGTAATCAATCCCGGGACGTGGTTGCTTTCACACAGAAGGCGACCCGGCAATGTTCTGGGAATATTGCGGGTCCGACGTGCAGTGTGAAAGGGGCTATAGAGAAGCGATGGCAAGCAGTTTTTTGTTAACATTGAACATGGCGGCCACCGAAGAACAGAAACCTGTTGATGCCACTATCGCTGCTGTTTTAAAAGATTTCAAAGGCAAGTTTTCTTTGAAACGGAACAGAAACTTCCCCTGGAACAGTTCCTACAAAAGAAGGATGTGTTTGCCTTACTCCGACTGACTTTGGTAAAAGCCTAATTTACCAGATCTGCAATGTACGCCACCCAGATCATCGGCCTGATTGGTTGAAGGACTATCCAATTGCGTTCAGAGTCATTTAAACTATGCTCCTTGATCACGCCTCTTGTGCAGCAGAAAATACAGAGCAGACTCACCAGACCAATGTTCAGTCATAAAAGATTGAGCTTGGTCTGGTGATAGCCAGACAAATGTAGCCTAACAAAACTCCACTAACAGTAGAAGTGAAATCTGGGTACAGTTTAACGTTTTAAATCACGTATGGGTGAAGTTTGGGTCATGTCAGCAAGGCATGCCAGACAGTCACCCGCCTGAACTTTATTCTGTCTATTAGTTGTTGATTGGATGGAGGCAGATCTGAATGAGAGCTTGCGGTTGGTCGTAAGAAAGGGGCAGAGTTTAAGCAGACTTAATTCGGAGAAGACCGGAGGGTGGAGTTATGGTACTATTAAAGTTACGAGGGAAAATAGAACGTGCATGGATGAATCATAAATTAATTAAGGACATTCAGAAAATTTTCATTTAATGCCAACTGTAATATAGTTCGAAGCACATGACATTTGTGCCTTTAAAGTGCCTAATAAGTAATGGGAAACATATTTGTAGCCTGCTAATTGAAAGAGTCACAGCTGAGTTCTGCTGCGAGTCATTATCCTGATAAAGCAGCAGCCGTGATTACTTCCATTGATGAGTGGAGATCAATTAATACCACCCAGAAATGTGTCCCATAATCACTTTTTCTTATTTTGATGTGCTCGTTTGTCAGATCCGGGTTTCCTGGAGCTCAGCCCGTATCGATGGACCGCAGGAACATTCGTCTGTTGGAGAAGAACGCTTATAAAGTCAGCTGGAAAGCGGACGGCACACGGTGAGTCCAGCCATTCTGAGGCCTGAAGCACACGCTAGGCTAATCCATCAAACGCTTATAGCCACAGCGCTTGCAGATTTGCTGCTGCGCTCCAAAGTGTCAGAAGATGCTGCAAAATCTCATTAGAGAAACTAAACTGAAAGAGGGCGATTAAACGTATTGTGAATATTTTCAAGTATTTTTATAGCCATATTACACTTAAGTAGCCATTTTTTAATTAAATCCTGAAGTATTTTCAAGAATCTCGTAATTGCATTAACTATTTTACTGTTAATTTTGTGACTTTTTGTGACTATTTTCATCTTCTCTCTGACCCTTACAATGAAACACACTGTTATTGTGCCTGTGCTGTTTTTCCAGCTTTGTTTAAAGGCACAATATGTAAGATTTTTGGATTAAAATATCCTAAAACCACTAGAACAGTGTTATATATTTTGTTGACTTGTGTACTTATATTTTCCCAAATGTTTCCAAGAATGTTTAAATCCAGAGAAATTAGTGATTTTAACCAGGACACGGACCGATGACATCACACCCGCGCTACCCTTGATTTCTGTTTTATTTTGTAGTAACCATGGAAACACCAAAGCCGCTTTAATATCTGATGTGCTTTATTAGACAGGAGAGCAACAGTTTGGATCATTGGTGGACAGAAACTAATGATTGTTCTCTAGCTCAACACAGTTAGTCTTAAGGTCCTTTCACACCGGACGCGTAACGGAAAAACGTAACGAATAGGCGAATATTACGCACGCGAACATTTCGTGTCAAAACCATTCACATCAGCCGCGACACGAATTTGCGACATTTCAGAGCTCCAACATTCCAAAACATTCGCAGCGACAGCTGAGAAAACACGGGCAGTTCATCATTCAGTGAAGACGAGCTTTTCATTTTATTTATAATCAACTTTTATTCAAGACGCAAGTCCATAAAGACAACACAATACAAATAAAAATACAAAAAAATATATATATATATATGTTAAAAATGAGCACATCAGGAGTCATTTCTAAAACATATACAGACTTGGGGTCCAATATTTCCAAAAGCAAGATGTGTACCTTGTATCACTCTTAGAAACAGACCGAGAGGAAAGTTTTGGGTGCAGCCAGTCTTATAGAACAGAGAGTCTGAAGGGGAGGATGCTAATCTTGTACAGGAGCTAAAACTTTATCATGGCCGCTTCTGCCCTTACTTTCTAAAGTCTGTGGGACAATTTGAGGATCTTCTCCAGAGACGGCAGTGCATCTGACGAGACAAACCGCACACTTCAGGGAATCAATCGATCCGAGCAGATGTTTCCAGTCGAGTCACAATGTAAACATTTCAGTGCCACAGACGTACTGATAGCAACACGTTCACTTTCCATAATCGCGGACACAAGGTTTAGAAAAATATCAACTATTTATAAAAGGTTATAAGTTATTGCTGTCCGTAGCATACAGTGGGCAAACACAGCTGCAGCTGTACAGCTTACAGCTGTAATCTCATGAGAAATGCCATGCCTGGCAAAGGTTAAAGTTCAGTGAATAGCTCGTGACATCAACTGGACATTTCGTCACCTTTGTTTCCTTGTATGTGATTGGTTAAAGCCGTTTTTGTCACCGCTGGAGTAAAAAAAAATCGACATCGAAACGGAAAAAATAAATGTCATATCGGTGTGGAAGCGCTCATTACACAAACAGCTGATCGAAAGAAAAAAACATCGCACAAATTATTCGCACGTCAAAATCGCGTCCAGTGTGAAAGGGCCTTTATTGTTTAAATCTGTTCTTGATTTACCGCACAGAGTACCATGTTTTACCATGCCTAATACCGATTTGTAAACGTCCTGTAAATATAACAAAAATGTAATATAAGTAGTAATATGCTTTGCTAAGAACTTCATTCGTACAAATTTAAAGAAGATTTTCTCAATATTTAGATTTTTTTGTACCCTTAGATTCCAGATTTTCAAATAGTTGCATCTCGGACAAATATTGTCCAGCAAACCATACATCAACAGAAAGCTTATTTATTCAGTTTGATGTATAAATCGCAACTTCCAAAAATTTCCTCCTTAATGACAACTGTGACACTGAAGACTGGAGTAATGATGATGGAAATTCAGCTTTGATGGCATTAAAATAAAGGACATTTTAAAATGTATATGTACAGAAAAAAGTTATTTAAAATTGTAATAATATTTCACAATATTACAATCTTCACTGTATTTTTGAAAAAGCATTGGGCATCAAAAAGATAAAGTAAACTACTAAACCCAAACTTTTGAACGTAGTGTTATTTTTATAATTAATATTATAATATATACAAACCAAAATTTATTCAGACACCTTCAACATGTTCTCACATTAGCTCAGTTTATTCGCTATAGTTAGAAAATGGACATAAAATATGACAACTCAAGAGTTAAACAGTCAGAACAAATTAATCTTGATAATGTCTTGATAGAAATGGATGTAATGGATTACAATCAGCTGTTAAATTTAAGAACACGATTAGATAATACCAGTTCAGCTCAACCAATGACCAAGCAGTGCTTCATTTAGTTCAGTCTGTGGTGTCAAAGGTCACATTAGCAATTAAAGAACAAACACTTCAGCCAAACATGCTCAGCTCAAAGTGTCTGAATCATTTTGCTCCCAAATTTGTACTCACTGTATGAGGAATAGTTGGGTGTAATGTGTCACAGTTTACTTTGTTCAGCTCTCCTCACTTACACAAATGAACTCTAGTGTCCTACACACACTAGTAAAATATTATATCTGCTGTCTGAATCTTTTTTGGTTTGACTGTATATACATTTATTATATTTATAATTTTTGGTTTAGACCAATGATGACGTGGAACAATTCACACAGCCAGCTGTGTTTTACTATGCAGTAAACACTTTGCTGCTCTGCTTCATTATTGTGTTATCATAGATTTCAGATTTAACTTTCCCTAATGAAACGAGCCGTTTTAGGAAGCCCAAACTCAGATTTGTAGGTCATAGTGAACCGTGGTTGGTTGTTGTGTGTTATTCAGACTCTCCCCTCCTGTCTAACACACAGATAGCCAGAAGTCATGCCTAGAGGAGATGAATTAAATCAGACCATCCAGCTCGGGTTGAGGTTTTTTTCATTCTTTTGATGTTGTAGCACCCTTTCAAAAGATCTTCAGTATAATTATGTCGTGCAGATTGTGTAATGTTGGAGTCTAGTGCTCATAGAGGGGCCATTTAATGAAGCTACAGGTCATTTTATGGCAGCTCGGCTTGAGCTTGTCTGCTGTAATGATGTGATCTGTCTCCCTTCACTCCCGCTGGCTCGTGCGCTCTAACGTCTGCATGAACATCATTAGACACTCATCCATAGGACGGATCTCAAATGCACCACAGTTGGCACTTTGCAGGATGTTTTATGCCCTGGCAGCAGCGAATGAGCTGGTGTCATAGTGATCCAAAATTAGCTGAAAGTTGAGCAGAACATCCGTGGCTCTTTGATTGAAAAACACTTGGCTCCATCACGGAGACGCTCAAAAGGCGCAGCTGATCTCTTTAACTGGAGATCCGTTCTAACAAGCCCATCATCCTGTGCTTTGGCCACTCGGATGCGTTCACTCTGGGGACGTCCAGCAGAGCGCTCTATAATAATGACCAAACGAGAGGATATTAAAGCTCAAGGCAAAGACGAGGACTGAACAATTGTTTTTGGATGCCAGTGGGAATATCTCCAAAAGCACTTTTCATTTCGGCATGTGTGCAGACATTGTAAGCGTTTGAGAGAAGACGACTCTATTGACTGAAGTTCAAAGTGTTCCCAATCAGTCGGTTCAATTCGTGACTGGGATATTTCTCTCTCGCATAATTCCCTGAAGACACCTTTATTCACATCTAAAAGGCCAATGGCGCATAATGACGTGGACATGCGCGCTGAATATTAATGTGATGTCCTGTGACATTCACAATGACAAACACTGTGCTTAACGGTAAGTGGGAGTTATCGTGTCACAGCCAAAAGTCAGAAAGACAATGTTTCTTTGCTTTGTTTTGCAGATCTAATTGCGTCTTTAATGAAACGGTTTGATATCTGTCTTTTTGATATGTGAAAGGCGTAGTCATGAGCCCTGCTCGGTGTGTCTGGGAATTGTCCACACCAGGATGCCTCTTTTGACTTTCCATCAGCACATTTTCGTCAGCTCTGTTGGCCCTGATATACGGATAGCAAAGTTTGTTTTCGTTTTCCACTTAGGGGTCAAAAGCAGTTAAAAAGACAGGTCACCTAAAAATGTAAATTCTGTCATCATTTACTCACCATCAACTTCCAAACCTGTATGAATTTGTCTGAAGAAGATTATTCGAAACGTTTAGGTAACCAAACAGTTGATGAGCCCCATTGACTTCCATAGTATGGAGGGGGAAAAAATGGTGAATGGGGTTTTGGTTACACATATTCTTCAAAATATCTTCTTTTGTGTTCAGCAGAAGAAAGAAGTCTGTCATATAGTCATACAAGTATTAGGAGAACATCATAATTGTGTGCTTGGACATGGATTTTAACGGTGAGACTTTTGTTTTTGTAATCAGGCTCTCAAAAATTCTATAAAAATGTGGATTTAGATTTATCTGCCAATAAATCGGTTATATGTCTTCAAGTATTAAGCAGTCCCTCCAGTTTTTCGCGATTCCGCGATCGCTGAATACAATGCAAAATCAGAAAAATATTTTTTTGCAATCCTGCATAATTTGCCATTTCCCTGCAAAATAATCACAAAAAAATATTTTCAATAACAAAAAATACAAATAAATATCTAACTGAACTATCTCTAATTTATTTAAAGCTGTAATACATTGTTTTCATGAGGATTACAGACGTTGGGGTGCTTGCACAGTGTGTCTTTGTAAAAACGAAAGTAAATCTTTCTCGTCTCGCATAGGCCTATAAGTGCCAAGGACCGGACGAATGGATTACTCTAGATGGATGAATGACCAAATAAAAGTATGATATGCCCGATAACACTAAAAAAATAGTTAATAAAAGCATTGTATACCACAAACTCAATTCGCTCCTGACACACGGTGACGGACCGAATCCGATGTCAGACTGGCGGAGGATTGTTTGCCGGCTGTCAGTGCTCGCGAGTATACAGATCTGTTTTTATGTAGGCTTATGCCCTTTAACAATCATAATCAAATACACCCATTATTATGTCTAAATGTCCGTCTTGGCTGTGTCTTGAGTGAATAGGTTTGGGAAGTGTGACAGTATAGGCTATAGGCTATTGGGTCCGTGTATTAGCCTACTGTAGGCAGTAATCTTTAAAGTGAAAGCAACCGCAGCCTATAGGCTACCTATCAAATAACAACCACTGAACAAAATAAAAAAAATAATAGTAGCCTGACTTAAACGATAAAAAAACGACTTAAAAAAGCATTTTTGTATTTATTTATCATTGTATTTATTTGTCTTCATATCATTTGTTTATTAGTTCTTGTGTATGACTGTTGTGCACCTAACATAATACATAATATGGTAAATGTGGTATCTTAATTATTTTAAAAAAACATTGCACATTTTCTGGAAATTACCTCCACAAAATCAGTCATATTGATCGCAAAAATCACAAAAAAATATTGTGAAATCCTGGAGGGACTGATTAAGAATAAATCAGTTATCGTATCGGCCAGAATTTTACTCTTGGTGCATCCCTGATTTTACATCTTGATGCAGCTTATATCCCTAAAGTTATGCCCCTCTCTTTCGAGCAGGACCTTCTTTCCCCCTGTGTCCTGTTAGTATTCTGGTTTTAAAAATTATCACGTTACCTCTATCATCTATGCTTTATCGTAATGTCTGAAAAGAACACCCCTGCAGTGATTGCTAAACTTCACTAGACTGAACCTCACCTGGCTCTTTGTTCAATTAAACTCATTATGACAAGTGTTTCTCTTAATTTTTCTGATGGAAGTGAAGCACACAAAACAAGCTATTGTTGTTAATCATTGGAGCTCATCAGTTCCTGCGGATTCAGTGCCACCGGGGATGTGTTTTCTCAATCAGTGTTTCTCTTTTCAGCTGCTAATTTCTGCTCATAATCAGAGAAGAGCTGATAAATGTTTCCAGACTTGTTTGCATCTTTTTGTGTGTGTGTGTGTGTGTGTGTGTGTGTGTGTGTGTGTGTGTGTTATAGCCACAAAATCCTCCAGCCGCTGTTTCTTAAACCTCTGCCATTTACCTGTGACATTTGGGTTCTTATTACACAACAAATCCTTCATATTGTTTGTTATTGTTAGGGTCCAGTGTATTTGCTGGTCTCTGTGCCAAACCCTCTTTGCATCACCATTCAGTTTAACTTTTTAACGTTTGGCCTAGAAATATAATTATCTTTGAGACATGATTTAGCAATATGATCTTCATATTGAGATGTCAAAATGTTTCTTTTAACTATGCTTCTTAAAATTTTCTCCAGTTTTTCCTATCGTAATGAAACTTGATAGGCGTAATTGGTCTGTTCTAGGGATTATTATGATTATCAGATTGCGAAGGCTGAGATCGATTTAAACACATGCGCTGCAGGTTTCAGCGTGAAGAGCGGCACTGGGTTAATTTACACGCGAGCGCTGGGTTACTTATAGTGAATAAAACTAAAACCAAAAAACAACTTTTTTTGTTTCTTATATTTCAGCCAGTTTACAAGGAATTGCAAAAAATAACTAAACTGGAAAAAAATTATAAAAAGAGTATATAGACATATTTTTAACTTTTTTTTTTTTTTAAGTTTCCAGCCACCGCCAGCATTTTTGATTGTTTTCACACAATTTTCATTGCCCCCAGAATATTTTGTTGCATAAATATCTGAACATGCTATATATTGAAAGAAAATTAAACAAAAAACATCTAATCAACAAACACTTGAATGTGGTTTTCATAAAAAAGCAACATTTTGAGCAAAAAGCTGAGAAAATCAGATTCAGAACGATGATCAACACAGATGGAGTAGATTTTAGTCCATCAACACCCCAAAGCTTCGCAGTCCTGTAGCTCGCCCTGGGACTACAGTTCATTCACTAACATTAGGCCGTTTCAACTAGTATACTGTTTAATATTCGTTATTTTACATGTGCATATGATTACTTGTCATCACTTGTTTCTGCTTCTTCTTCTCCTGTGTTTTGATCGGGAGATTCTTTCCTCTTTTAGAAGATGCGTAATAGCGCCCCCCTACCGTAAAACAGTGACAACATAAATTAGTTACTGAAAGGCTTAAGCTGGTCAGCAATCCTCACTCTCTCTCTTGTGTTTTTACAGGTACATGATGTTGATAGACGGAAAAAACGAAGTCTATATGATTGACAGAGACAACTCAGTCTTTCACATAGACAACCTGGAGTTTCCTTTCCGGAAGGATCTTCGCATCCACCTTTCCAACACGCTTTTAGATGGGGTGAGTTATTGCATGGTTTGAAAGCCTGCTAATCGGGTTAGGAAGAGAGGATCTGCTCTATTTCTATGCTTAATGGATGCCCACAGGTTTGGCTTACATTGGATGGTCAAAAATAAGCCAGTGTTGTGAGTTAATTCTTTAGACGTTAAAGAGGATCTTGCTCTCAAAGCATTTAGCTCACTCAAAGCTGGAGGAATAGCAAGGGTGGGTTTCACATTTAAAGGCTCAATTAAGCAGAGTTTAAGTCTTGAGGTGTGCTGCACCACTTAATTTTTTACGCATTTTAACATTAAAATATGCAATTTATTTTGATTGGCATGATGAATTAACTATTGTAGTAGGCAATACAAATATTACTATTTCAGCCTTTGAAACTGTATCTGACATTAAGCTCATGCAGGTTAAGCAATTATGTGTATTATAATGTATAATTTTCCACTGAGGCTACACTGAGAAAGAAAGTTTAAAGCAAGGGTATTCAATTAAAGTTCTAAGAGGTCTGCTCTCTCCATTTCCTTCTTCCAACTGGAGATGAATATAAAAAGGTTAGTTTTTAACCGGCAATTATTTTTAATTTACTTTACATTTAGACACCTTTGTGAAAGCAAGAAAAGCATGGACCATTTTTATATTTTGCTCAAAAAAATAAACTACAAACAAACAATGTACATAATCTAATAATATTAACAACTCTCACCATGAGGATAAAACAGAGTAAACTAGTACCTGCAACGTTTTTTGTCTTCTCTTGCCATCTCTAAATATTTTTTTTTCAAATTCTAACATTGTTTATTATAAAATGGTCTTTATATGCTGAATAATAATGCTAAATGTAGGCAAAAGACGCCACACGTTAACTTGTTTCAAACCTGGTTTAGTTAAACGGTTGGAGTATGATAAAATAGCTGCATTCTCGTTTTCTGCAGTGTTTTCGTGAAATCGTCTATTTTGCTGCTCACCCTGTTTCTGCTTTTGTTGTTAAAATAACTGCTTCATCTGCAGCTCTTAATGTGGTGCTTTACGTCTTTAGCGGGAGAGAGAAGCAACTTGAACACAACGGAAAGAGTTTGAATGAAGCTCTTTTGGCTCTAGATAAGAATATTATTAGATATACACTATATTGCCAAAAGTATTGGGACACCCCTCCAAATCATTGAGTTCAGGTGTTCGATCACTTCATGGCCACAGGTGTATAAATCAAACACTAGGCCTGCAGACGCTTCTACACACATTAGTGAAAGAATGTGTCGCTCTCAGGAGCTCAGTGAACTCAAGCGTGGTACCGTGATAGGCTGACACCTGTGCAATAAGTCCATTCCTGAAATTTCCTCACTACTAAATATTCCACACTCGACTGTTAGTGGGATTATAACAAAGTTGAACAAATTGGGAACAACAGCAACGTAAAATCCCAGAGCGGGGTCAGCACATGCTGAGGGTCACAGTGCGCAGAAGTCACAAACTTTCTGCAGAGTCAACAGCCACATACCTCCAAACCTCTGTGGCCTTTTAATGAGCTCAAGAACAGTGTGTAGAGCGCTTCAGGGAATGGGTTTCCATGGCCGAGCAGTTCATCAAAGACTTACATCTCCAAGTGCAATGCAAAGCAATGTGATGCAGTGGTGTAAAGCAGCCGCCACTGGTCTCTAGAGCAGAGACGTGTTCTCTGGGTTTGATGGTTGCCAGGAGAACTGTATTTGTCTGACTGCATTGCACCAAGTGTAAAGTTTGGTGGAGGGGGGGTTATGGTGTGGAGTTTTTTTTTCAGGGGTTGGGCTTGGCCCCTTAGTTCCAGTGAAAGGAACTCTTAATGCTTCACCAAGACAATTTGGACAATTTCATGCTCCCAACTTTGTGGGAACAGTTTGGAGACGGCCCCTCCTGTCCCAACATGACTGCGCTTCAGTGCACAAACGTCGGTCCATAAAGACATGGATGAGTGAGTTTGATGTGGAGGACCTTGACTGGCCTGCACAGAGTCCTGAGCTCAACCCGATAGAACAGCTTTGGTAAGAAATAGAGCGGAGACTGAGAGCCAGGCCTTCTCGTCCAACATCAGTGCCTGACCTCACAAATGAGCTTCTAGAAGAATGGTCAGAAATCCCCATAAACACACTCCTAAACCTTGAGGAAAGCCTTCCCAGAAGAGCTGGAGCTGTTAGAGCTGCGAAGGGTGGGCCAATCCATATTGAACCTAATGGATAAAGAATGGGACCGACCGTCCAGAGACTGGAATTGGAAAACAATTTTAAGTCCTAAATGTTTTAATTTACAGGTTTCAATGGAAAAAAAAACATGACTTATTTCAGTGATCTCAGACATAATTAATCGAACAATATTTTTATTTGAGCTTTCAAGCTATATATCTTAATTTTGAGTGTTTATTTTAAATCTCAATGTTCTATCATGTTGATTTTTGGGTAGT